>NW_027605352.1:0-23403 GCF_048128805.1 Centroberyx gerrardi | reverse complement strand
GATGACTTCCGCTGCGTAGAACCCGGAAATGTGAAAAGGGTCTATTGGGGTTTTTTTTCTTACTTTTTATCTAAAAAAAAATGTTCAAAATTTTGTGGCAGATTTTCAATAATTCTCACTTCCTCCTCTCTCAGGATTGGTGGAGAGACTCTGGAAGGAAGACTGTTTTTTCGGCCAGCAGTTCCTGAACGGCGCCAACCCGACTCTGATTCGCCGCTGCACAGAAGTCCCGCCCAACCTGGCCATTACCGAGGAGACAGTGCGGGCGTCGCTGGGGGGCGGAGCCAGCCTGCAACAGGAAATGGAGGTCATTGAAGTGAATTTAGGAGGAAATAACAGGAGTAACAAACAATACTAAAAATGAAATGAAGTGAAATTATAATAAAAATAAAAATAAAAAATATTTCGAAAATTAGATTAGATTAGATAAAACAATTTAAATTAATAAAATGAAACAATTTAAATCTTTACTAATTAAAAAACTTTCATTTTAGCTTTTTTATTTCAATTCTATTTTATAATACAAGTGAAATATATATATATATGTATGTTCATTAGTTTTATAACAAAACTGTTCAAATAATAATAATAATCTTTCTTCTATTAATTAAAAATATATACTGTATATTTTCTCCAATTATATTTTTAAAGGAGTAATTTCAAATCAGATCCAACAAATAACTTTTTTGTATTTCAAACATGACGCGATTTGTCAAATTACATCATTAAAAAAAATTTCCTTTTCAAATTAATGAAATTAAATGAAGCTATGTTAGACTTAAATAATAAAAATAAAATAAAATTAAACAATTAAAATATATATGTAAATATAAATATTTAAATTATTTAAATTTACAATTAAAATAAATATTGTAACATATTACAATCAAGCCAAGGTAAAAATCTGAATTTAAATTCTTATTAAATAAAACCATTATTTTTTAAACATTTTTTTAATTTCAATTGTATTGTTTGCATCAAATTTCAACATGCAACATTTAAAATGTAACAATATCAATTAAACTAATAAAACCACGTGAAATGATGTTAAATTGTTTTATATTTAAACTACAAATCAGGTGCAAGAAAATTCCATATTTGATTATGAAAAATTCATTTTTTTTTAAACACACAATTTAAACATGTAATATTTCAAATCAGTTGCTGTTCATCTAGAAAGCAATCTTAATTTTTTTGTATTTCAAATGACATTACATTCCTCAAACCTTGTTAACATAAAAAGAATGATTCCACTAATTAGCTCATTTGCATAATTCAGTGGGGAAACGTCTTCCTGGTGGATTATTGGCGGTTGGACGGCCTCACGCCAAATACAGTCAACAGGAAGCAGAATTACATCACAGCGCCACTCGTCCTGCTTCATCTGAACAACGACAACCTGCTGCTGCCCATCGCCATCCAGGTGACCTCTGACCTTTCCTTTCCTAGTTTCCTTTCCTCGCTTCCCATCGCCATCCAGGTGACCTCTGACTTTTCCTTTACTTGCTTCCTTTCCTTGCTTCCTTTCCTCAATTCCCATCGCCATCCTTTCCTCAATTCTTTACAGCTTTCCTTCCCTTCCCTTCCTCCTTTCCTGCTTTCCTTTCCTTCCTTCCTTCTTCCCATCTGGTTTTTCCTTCTTTATTTCCTTGCTTCCTTCCTTCCTTCTGTCTTTTCTTCCTTCTTCCATTCGCTCTTCCCTTCTTCCTTCTTTTTTACCCTTTTCTTTCCTTCCTCCCCTCCTATGTCACTTCTTTGCTTCTGTCTTTTCTTGCTTCTTCCATTCCCTCTTCCCTTTCTTCCTTCCTTCTTTCCTTCATTCCATCCTTTTCTTGCCTCCTCTCCTAGCTGAAGCACCACCCTCTCACTTACATGCTTCCTTGCTTTCTTTCTTTCCTTCGTCTTTGTCTCCTCTCCTAGCTGCAGCAGACTCCTGGTGAAGGAAACCCCGTCTTTGTGCCTCAGGATCTGGAATTTGATTGGCTGATGGCCAAAACCTTTGTGCGTGCCGCAGACTTCTCCGAGCATGAGCTGCACGCTCACTTCCTGCGCACGCATGTGATGTCAGAGCTGTTCGCCATGGCAACGCTCAGGAACTTTCCCATGGTGCACCCGCTGTACAAGGTAACACTCATGTTACTGAGAGTGGGTTTTGGTGTATTTTGCTGTATTTATTTTTTTTATATTATTTCTGCTTTATTGGACAGTTACAGCAGAGAGACAGGGCAGACAGACGGGATGACATGCAGCATGGAGAACGGGTTTGAATCTGTGCCACTGCGATTAGCCTTAATAGCACCAGTTGAGCCAATGGGTGTATTTTTGGGGGTTTTTGTGTATTTTTTGTGTACATGTTGTGCATTTTTTGTGTGTAATTCTAGCATTAATAGTATATTTTTAAAAATCTAAATCTAGTACTATTTGCAGTGTTTTTTATTTAATTCTAGTACTCTTGATAGTGTTGTGTGTGTAATTCATTCATAGCTGATTTTTGGAGTGTTTGTGTATTTGTACTTTTGGTGTAATCACAGTACTTTTCATAGTATTTTCTGTGTATTCCAGCTGCTGATTCCGCATTTCCGCTTCACTCTGGAAATCGACACTTTGTCTCAAAACCTGCTGATCTCTGACAGCGGGACGCTTGCCAAGATGAGGCTCCGCCCATCCCTCATTAATAATTAATGGCATAATGAATACATATATTTTAAAAAATATTAATATTTACATTTTTTGTTATTTAAGAAATTTGTAATAGGCCTACTTTTCTTTTTAGTTTTCCTCTATGACCTGCTATGACTAACGTTTTACTTGAGCGTATATATAATTTATGCAATTTTTAATAACTTGCATATTTACATCTCAAACTTTAATTTGTAATTTTTATTGTATCATTTATTTAAAAAAAAATATTTTACTTTTTAGTTTGATTTTGTTTAATGTTTGCTAATATTATATTTTTTATTTTATATGTTGACCAAAGTATGGCTTCATCTAAATATTTAAATCTTAGAAAAATACTTTTGTTTTTGTTATTATCGTTGAAAATGTTGAAAATTTGCATATGTTCCAAAGTGTTAACTGATATATCATCTATATATTTTTTAGTAACTTCCATAACTAGTATAACTCTAATTTTTACTTTTTTCTAAGTTTCATTTTTGTTGACATTTATTTTATAATTTCTAATTTTTACCTTTTAGTTTTTCATTTAAACTTAATTCTGATCATTTCATCTCATTAAATATCGAATTTTTATCAATTATTCTTTTAGTTTTTACTTTTACTTTGTTTTTTTAATTAACACTAATTTATTTCGAATATTCATCTCATTAATTATTCAGTACACAGCGGTGGGCGGTCCCGGAACGCTGGAGTTCCTGCGGAGGGCGTCGGCCTCGCTGACCTACCGTGACCTCTGCTTACCTGATGACATCACGGGGCGGGGCATGGACTCCATCCCTGGTTACTATTACCGTGACGACGGCCTGCGGCTGTGGAGCATCATCCACCGGTCAATACGATTGGACAATGAAAATCATAATTTAGTCACAACATTCTAATTGCTACCTGAAGAAGTTCAAATCAACATGTGGCTTGGCAGATATTTTTAATAGACAAATAATGCAGTCAGAAAATAATTTTAGGAACACTTCGGCCTCAGGAATAAAAGTATGCAGGTAACCAACATGACAAATGCTCGACATTTAAAGTGACAAACACTCCTTTTCTTTTTCGCAATCTAAGGGAATCAATCTAGAGAAAATAAAGAAAAAAAGAGAAAAATATTCAAATAATTAAAAGGGGAGAAAACAAAAAGAGTGGTAACAAATTCAGAAAATGTATAATAATAATTATAATAACAATAATAATTGTGTAATGAATGGAAAGCATAGAGGAGAACAAAACACAAAAACAAAAACAAAAAATCTGGGGTCACAACATGGAGCCTTGTAGTAATAATAATAACAATAATAACCTTTATTTGTATAGCACCTTTCATACACAACATGCAGCTCAAAGTGCTTTACATCAATAAAAGGCAGATAAAAGACAGATTAAAAAGATAAAATTCATATAAAAGAACAAGCAAGATGCATTGCATTAAAAGAATCAAATCAAGTAAAATAGAAAGATAGAAGAACACAACAAATACTCCCACTTTTAGATGCACATTGTGAGTGAACCCATATGTTTTTCTTTAATTTACTTTCCCCCTGTCCTTCCTGATTCTACTCTTGATCCGATATTTACGTCAGATCTCACTGCCTCAGGCAGACGAGGATCACAGATTCTCCTCTTGGTCAAAAACCTCACCATCCACAGATGGATGAGAATCATACAGGGTAAAGCTCTGTCCCCCCCACATATAGTGTTCACTTGTGCAAGTAAGCATTACCCGGACAAGACCAATGAAAATTTGTACTTGCCCGTGTCAGCTCTGTTGGGATCCTGAACAGAAACAGTTAAAATGAAGGCTACTTAAAAGCTAAGCTGAAAAGATAAGTTTTTAGCAGTCGTTTGAAAATGCTTACAGAGCCCGCCTCTCTAATATTCTTTGGGAGGGTGTTCCACAGTTTAGGAGCATAGTTAAAAAAGGCTGCATCCCCAATCTTCTTTTGAGTGGGGTTTTGTACTTCTAACAAACCAGCAGTAGAAGACCTGAGGGCTCTTGATGGAATGTAGAACAGCAGGGATTCTGTAATGTAGGCCGGTCCTGAGCCATTAAGAGCTTTGTATACAAGTAAAAGAACTTTAAAATCAATTCTAAAGGACACTGGGAGCCAGTGCAATGCAGCTAAAACCGGAGTGATCTGCTCTCGCTTCCTTGTTTTTGTTAAAAGCCTAGCTGCAGAGTTTTGGATAAGCTGAAGCCTCTCAATAGACTTTTTTGGGAGGCCGGTAAAAAGGGCGTTGCAGTAGTCCAGTCTACTTGTAACAAACGCGTGAGTTAGCTTTTCAGCATCTTTCTGGGTTAGGAAGGGCCGCACCTTGGCAATATTTCTAAGATGAAAGAATGCTGTTCTGGTCACCTTGTTTATATGGGAATTAAAACTTAGATCAGAATCTAAGATAACACCCAGGCTTGTTACTTCTGACTTGATCGAGGGATTCAGGTTCCCAAGTCTTGTGGAGAGTTCTTCTCTTTTGGCTTTGGGGCCGACCAAAAGTATTTCTGTCTTATCTTCATTCAGTTTTAAGAAATTTGTGTTCATCCAATCATTGATAGCCAATAGACAAGTAGTGAGGGAGCTTAAGGCATCTGCATGATTTGGCTCTACAGAAATGTATAGTTGTGTATCATCAGCATAGCTATGGAAATTGACATTATGTTCTCTGATAATATCACCTAATGGAAGCATGTACAGTGAGAAAAGCAGGGGACCAAGACAGCTTCCTTGTGCAACACCAGAAGTTAGATCATGTTTCTCTGATACATGATCTCCAAGACAGATGAAAAATTTCCTCCCTGTAATGTAAGTTCTGAACCAGTTTAGGACACATTCAGAGAGACCAACCCTGTTCTCGAGACGATCTATGAGAATATTGTGGTCGATGGTGTCAAATGCTGCACTCAAGTCCAAAAGAACCAGAACTGAGACCATGTTGGCATTAGTGCTAAGTCGCAAATCATTGACTATTTTGGTGAGAGCAGTTTCTGTGCTGTGGTTGGCTCTGAAACCTGACTGAAACTTCTCCAGAATGTTGTTTTCATTTAAAAAGTTGTTAATTTGGTTAGAAACCACTTTTTCAAGTACCTTACTTAAAAAAGGAAGGTTTGATATGGGCCTGTAGTTACTTAGGACCCCACAGTCCAAATGTGATTTCTTCAACAGCGGTTTCACAACAGCGGTTTTAAAGGCATCAGGAAAAACCCCAGTCTCAAGTGATGTATTAATGATTTTCAGAGCAGAGTTTGAAACACTATTGAAAACCCTCTTAAAAAATGTAGTGGGGACAGGGTCAAGAGAGCAGGTGGAAGATTTACTCTCTATTACCATCTTATTAAGTTCTGCAACAGAAATACTAGAAAATGCCCTCATGGATGTTTGACTTTTACAAGGTTGGTTATTGAAATTACCAGCACCTGAAGCGATACTAGCCCTGATAGTTGTGATTTTGTTTTTAAAAAAGTTAGCAAATTCCTCACATTTTGCATCAGAGGCTTGGCTTAAAATGTCAGAGACAGGGGCAAGATTCAGCAGTTGGTCAATGGTGGAAAACAGTATTCTAGGATCACTCCCGCTCTCTGTAATGATCTTTGAGAAATGGACCTTTCTTGCAGCACGTACAGCATTGTTATATGCAGTTAAGGATTCTTTATAAATGCTATGATGGACCTCAAGTCCAGATTTTCTCCACTTCCTTTCTGCTGCTCTACATGTTCTCTTGAGCTCACAGACAGAGTTATTTATCCATGGTGATATTTTGCCACTTAACCTCTTTTTGACCTTGAGTGGGGCCACTTTGTTCAGTGTATTACTCAGATTGTTATTGAAAGCATCAACCATTTCATGTACTGAGCAGTTTAGATGACATGAGTCCAGTTCTCTTACAAGCTCTGAGAACTCAAGTTCTGCTGTTGCATCTAGGAACCGCTTTTGAGCAACAATTTCTTTCATGTTCCTGGTTACAATCAAATGAGCATCAAAGAACACACAGTAGTGGTCGGAAACAGAGACATTAGACACTGATACATTGTCAATCGTTACTCCTTTCGTCACGACCAGGTCGAGTGTGTTACCATGTTGGTGTGTAGCCTCAGTGACATGTTGAGTGAGTTCTAAACTGTCCAGTAGGTTGATGAATTCCATAGCCTTCGAATCAGACATATTATTTATGTGAATGTTTAGATCACCATTCAAAATTATTCTATCATATCTGGTGATAATAAGTGATGCCAATTCAGAGAATTCTGGGAGAAAAAATGGTAGTTGCCTAGGTGGCCGATAGAGTGTTAAAATAAGTACTGGAGCTTCAGCCTTGAGGACAAAGGCCAGATATTCAAAAGACGAAAACTCTCCTAGGTCAACCTTTGTACAGTTAAACTGATCTGAGTAGATTGCGGCTATTCCACCCCCTCGTCTGCCCCGTCTGACTGACTGATAGAAGTTGTAATTTGGAGGACATGCTTCAATAAGTGTAGCATTGCTATTTTCATCTAACCAAGTTTCCGTTAAAAACATGAAATCAAGTTTAAAATTAACAATAAGATCATTAATTAAAAATGATTTGTTTGTTAGTGACCTAACATTTAGTAAAGCTAATTTTGAAGTTTTGACCGGGCCTGAACCCGAGTGATGAGGGACACATATCCAACTGTCAAGTTGTTTCACACTTATCAAATTTGATAAGTTTGCAGCATGGAGAGGGTACGTCTTGCTTATTCTACTGCTAGTCAAAACAGGAATGGGGAAAGTTACAGGCACTGACGTAAAAACTCTTGGTGGTGGTTGTGATCCAGCAATACGTGTATTGGGTCCCAGCTTGATATGGGAAATTTCATGAGTACCAGCTACAGTGTAGCAGGGACCCCAAGGCCATCAGTTGTTTGCTTCTCCGGTGTTGATATCAGCAACGCTGGTGTGACACAGTGCGCTTGGCGCCTCCAGGATGGATGAAGGTCGAGGGGGGGCAGGGAGGGGGAGGACGTCTGGGAGTTGAAGAGGGGGGGCATGGGTGAGGGGGACGAGGGGGGAGAATTGAAGAGCGGGGCTGTGGGGGTGGTGGAGCCTGAGGGCTGGCTAGGACGGGGCGGGGAAGCGGTCGAGGGGTGAGTTTAAGTCCAGCATTCACCAGTTCTTCCATCTTATCTGTGAATCCTAATAGAGGGGAGGCGGGGGAGAGGGAGAGGGAGGGGGAGGGGGAGGGTGACTTGGAGGAACAGAGAGCTCCAAGCTGAGGCTGGGACTGGGGCTGCGGTGAGAGTGACTGGTCATCTATGGGTTGCTGTTGAAGTTGGGACTGAAGTGTGTCAGAGTTGAGTGCATCCGGGAGGGGGGCAGATGGGTGATGAAGGGAGTAGAGGAGATTGTCCGTTAGTAGTTTCACTCCGGACCCGTTTAGATGGCGGCCATCTGCTCTGAAAAGGTCTCTACGCCCCCAGAACAGGTTAAAGTTATCAATGAAGTTCAGTCCTTTTAAATTGCAGGTTTTGGACAGCCATGTATTCAATCCAAGTAGCCTGCTAAACTTATTGATTCCTCTGTCAGCTGTTGGTAATGGCCCACTGATAAAGGATTGAATCTCTAGTTTGCCAAGTCTGTTAAAAAGTTCAATGAAGTCCAGCTTCAGCAGTTCCGACTGCTCTTTGCAAATATCATTTGTCCCCACATGTACAATGATTTGATTCATTTCTGGGTGGTCAGACAGTACTTGGGGGATTTTTTCACTGATGTCACAGACCATTGCACTTGGAAAACAACATGTTTTGATCATCTTACCGCTTATGTTTCTGATAGCGGCGTCTCCAACAATGAGAATGTCCGGCACAGGTGTCTGCTCCACTGGGGGGCCAGGCTTCTTGTCCGTCCAAGCCTTTGACTTTAACCCTTTATCTGTGCGCACCTTAGTCCGTCGCCATTCTTCCTTGTGCAAATGATCAATAGTGGTCGCCATTTCTGATTCACACAGATTCAATAGTGGTTCAAATCTATTTTCCAGCCGTAGTGTCGGGGATGACTGCAGTCTCTTATTTGCATTAGTCTGCTGTCTATTTGTGTGATTATTTTTGGGCTTTGCACCCAGCGTATACCAGTGGGTAGTAGACTCAGTCTGTTCAGTTAGTTTCTTTGGTACTGGTTCAGGTTTACCAAGTTTTGGGAAGGTTATGGAATCATTCAATGCTGGCACTTCATTAGCACTCTGAGCCTGAGTTCTAGGCTGTTTTAACTCACCGACTGAAGACATTGGAAGTGTGTCATGAAGTTCTCTGTCATTTTCCAGTGCAAAAATTCTGGTTTCTAGCAGAGCAATCTTCTGTAGCAGTTTATGGCAGTCCAGAGTGTGAGGAGGCATCGTGTATTCCCGAATGGTGAAAGAGTTTTAAAAATAGGTGATCACGACCTCTATCACTTTAATCCTGTAGAATTAGTAGTTAACAGGAACTCCCACTCGTATTTTTGTGCAATGCAGCCGGAAAAACAGGAAAATATTGCCGAAAAATTGATAAGCAGGCAGGAGCAAAGCAGGAGCAAAGCAAAGAGCGTCTGTAGTGCTGTAGTGTTATTTTTTTTGTTGTGTTTTTGTTTGTATATCGATAAAATAGTAAACAAAAATATATCAATTAAGACATGGCTTACGCATGCAAAAATCACGTTACATTATCAAACTTATTTTCGCCGCATCAGACTGCATTGCACTGTAGTGGAGATATTTTGACATTTGGAGCCCATTTGGACTCATATTAGCAGCAAGAAGCTAGTGACCGAGCTCAGACAGCTGACTCCAGAGTCAATATTGTCTGTGTGTCCAAGTACTACAGGTATGTAAGAGACAAATTATATATTGGTCCAAAATTGCCGAACTTATCCTTTAACAAAGTCAAAAACTTGAGCTACTATTTTCTCTAAATGATGAACTCATTTCATGTAAACCTTTTTTTTTTCCTTGTAGGTATTCCTGCCTGATTTGCCATGGTGTTCCTTAGCAAAATTAGAAAGACAGAAGATTTACATCTTTTGTCATCTGATCAGTTTGATAGATAGACAAAATTTTGACAAATCCTGTTGTAAATCTTATTAATATAGCATCTTTCAAATTTATCAAATTTTCAGAGGAGCGTGTACAGCGCTCCGGAGGTGAAATGATGTGTTTTATTTTTTAGTTTAACTTGGGAGCAAGATCTATCTCGTGCAGGGGCATGTCTAAGGGAGTGGCCCCTGAAATCTGATTGGCCACCCCCAAATCCTGAGTTATGATTGGATGATGGCCATGTTAGAGGTGGGACCATCAGGCCAGTGCATTTTTTCCCCCAAAACTATTCTCCTGTGCTCCAAGAAACACGCCATGGGGAGCGAAGAGAAGAGCAAATTAGGGATTTTTTAATGTGAAAAAAAAAACTATGTCTGACCAAACTGAATGGCAAACACAAACGCAGCACACAGCTGAAGATAAAAACCAAGAGGGAATGTTAGCAGCCTACATTTTTTTATATGCATACAGTAGACAGTGATGCCTGATAATTCTGGTTGTTTTCAACCTGGGCTTTGTATGGAGGATTAGGGCCACGTGAAAAATTTAATTCTGAGTTCTGAGTTTAATGTCAGAATTCTGAGAAAAAAAGTTCAAATTCGGAGTTTTCAGAATTCCAAGTTTAAAGCTGCACTAAGCAATTTTCCGACCACTAGAGGGAGACAGATACCGCAGCACATTTGTAAACACACAGCAACACTGCTGGGCTACAGAAGCCCCTTTGGACAAACCGTGCATAAAGGCTAATGGCTAGAATAAACGTTCCTGCGGAGAAATGTTGCCGGTTACCAGTCTCGCTTTGCCAGGTTTTTCTCCTGCTAAAGGTCACATGTCCCACAATGACGAGTGAAGAGGCAGGTAGCAAGTTTACTGGTTTAACAAGTTTACTGGTTTAACAAGTTTACTCGCTCGCTTCACTGATTCCATTACGAGAATGTTTTTCAGGGATGGGAGGGGGAGAGCGCCGCTTTCAAACAGCGAGGGAGGAGACGAGCTAGTTTTAAAAAAAGGAGAAGCTGCTGAATGGGTCGGGAGGAGCTTCGACCGAACATGACAACAAGCTTCAGAAAACCTAGAAATGGGAACGAAAGTTTATGATGTGTTCATTATTAAAAATGACAAAAGACGAATTGAACCAAAATACAATTGTGCCAAGTTACAAAAAAAAGTAAAACTTCTGAGCTGCGTTCTGATTGGCCCACAGGTATGTAGAGACCGTGATCAGCTACTATTACCGTGGCGACGACGATGTCATCAGGGACCCGGAGCTGCAGAGCTGGATCAACGAGATCGTTGTCTTTGGTCGCCTAGGTGGTGAAAAGAAAGGTCAGAGTACTTTAAACTCGTAGTACTGCAGTGCAGTAACTACAATACATTAACTACAGTACTTTAATGGCAGTACTTTAACTGCAGTACTTTTACTACAGTACTTTAACTGCAGTACTTCAGCTGCCGTAGTTTTACTGTAGTACTTTTACTGCAGAACTTTTACTATACTTTAACTACAGTACTCTTACTACAGTATTTCAACTGCAGTACTTTTGCTTATTTCAATACTTTAATTTTATGATTTCAAAATAAAAGTGGAATGAAGTAAAATTGTAATTGTATGAAGAAAAAAAAATGTAAAAGTTTTTTGAAAATGAATAAATAAATAAATTAATTAATATGTTTTCATACTTGCAAAACTTGCACGTAAAATCACATGAAGCAAATAAAGAAAAAATCCAATTGTCTCTCTCAGGTTTCCCAAAATCCTTCATTTCGGTGTCAGAGCTGGCGTACTTCGTTACCATGGTGATCTTCACAGCAACAGCGCAGCACGCTGCCGTAAACAACGCACAGGTGAAACCAAGGAGGTTCTATATTAACTGGAGGATGAACGGAAAAATGGCCGCCCATTCATTTGAACGTAAGCTGCTCACCCAGCGCATACGGCAAAAAATGTTTTCTTCCTCGTTTACTTCCGTGATGTGCGGCCCACGGGTCATGAGCAGTAGTGTCTGCTTACGTATTCCCGCCAGGAGTAGCGCGCCCACGAGCGAGCTAGCGAGCCCAGTCAGCCCCCAGGCGTCAGGTCTCAGCCTTGCTTCCAATTTGACATGGTGGCCAACGGTGGTACTGCAGCCTAAAATTCACCTGCGGCCCAAAAAGCTTTTTTCCCATAGACGAACATTGTAAAAGACAGTCCTCTAAAACTGTTCAGAAGATACCTACAACACCACACAAGACCTTAAAACACTCTTTGAATTATGTATTTTTTAACCATGAAGGTTGTTGAAGTCGCGCTCTCGTCATCAAGTGAGCAGGTCGGGAGCGAGCAGCTGCAGCTGGGAGCGTGGAACGGACAGTTTGGTGGGGGAGGGGCGAGCAGAGCAGAGAGAAGGAATCTCCTAAAATTAAAATCTAAAACTTTTTAGATATCAACTTTTGATTACTCACCAGTCAATATTATATAAAATATTATAATATTAATACATATTTATATGAATACAATTAATATTTATATTAGTATTATAATTAATTATATTTATATATTAATTAAATGTATTATATAATTATATTAATATTTATATTAATACATATTAGTAAGTATTCAGCCAGTAGTTGATAGAAGTCATTTGCTTGCAACTCTAATTTCCACGTCACTATTCCATTGTGAGAAGTTGTCTTAAGTTTATATTAAAGATAAAGATGTCATCACTTTTGTTATTACTAGGCAGGTTTCCCCAAGCATATCTGCTCATTCAATCTTATAATGTTTACATTTCTCCCAAGCTTGACTGAAGCCGCACATGTAGACCAACTTCATGAGTATGCATGTTGTGTTTCCTGATGTTCACACAGTCCTACCTGCAGCTGTCTGCTGGACACAGCCTGCAGGACCAATGGACCAATGTACATAAGATCAAACCCATGTCATGCTTGATGAGTTTGACTTTACATTCTGACATTTAAATGCAGCTTCAGTTCCTTGCTATTTTTATTTGAGTTACTTGGAAGAACCATGTAATGAAAATCATGAGTTGGCCCTGTATCCTTGGCCCTGTAGCTTTTACAGCACTTTGCTGTGGTAGTTTGACAACATGTCATCATACAGTCAGAGTTTATCATTAGTCTGTCAAAGCTAAGTCGACCTGGTTCACTTCCCTACAGCAGCCACACACTTCTGTTCAGAAACACAGTGCACCTCTGACTGGCAGCTGGACTCACCCTGCAGGCAGGTTAACCACACAGCTCCATACAATACTGTCATGAAACTGAATTAGAAATCGCGTACAGGGAAAGTTATTTAAAATCGTTTATTTAAAAAAATTAAAATAACATAAAGTTAATTCACAACGAAATACAAAAGTGATGAATAGCATGACTAGTTGGGTTCGCCAGACAGACCTGTGGAATACATGTCAAGTAGGCTAAAAACAAGGCTAATATAGTTAGCTTGCTGTCTACATCTCCGTGACATGAACAAGCGAAGAAAACACACCTAATCCCAAACCTCCGGTTTCGGTGATCAGTTCTTATCTGTACATATTAAATACCGGTGGGCTACTCATGTAAAATACTTCATATTTTAATAAAAGCGAAGCCGGACTGTAGGAACACAGCTGACAGACGGAGCAGCAGCGGAAGCAGGAGGCTCGTTCCCGAGGCAGAGCTCAGAGGCGCGTGCTTTGCTCGTACCCTGAGGTGACGTCACCCACAAAAAACAGTGTTTTATACGGCTCTGAGTGATTTTTAAAAAAATCGGCCTTCATGGTTAAAAAATACATAATTCAAAGAGTGTTTTAAGGTCTTGTGTGGTGTTGTAGGTATCTTCTGAACAGTTTTAGAGGGCTGTCTTTTACAATGTTCGTCTATGGGAAAAAAGCTTTTTGGGCCGCAGGTGAATTTTAGGCTGCAGTACCACCGTTGGCCACCATGTCAAATTGGAAGCAAGGCTGAGACCTGACGCCTGGGGGCTGGTGTTAGCAAGTTAGCTGTGTAGCTTCGGTACCGGTGTTAGCAAGTTAGCTGTGTAGCTTCGGTACTTGTGTTAGCTAGTTAGCTACTTAGCTTCGGTACTGGTGTTAGCTAGGAGGCTACTTAGCTTCGGTGCTGGTGCTAACAAGTATTCACGCAGTAATAAGCGGCAACAAAACGGGCTCTCTGTGAGCATATCACGTTACCAACTCACTTAGACAAAATACTATTAAACACTGACAGTTTAGACTCCGCGTCTGATTGGCTCTAGCGGCTTCTGACTCTCTTGTCTCAGCTCAACTCTCAGCCTCTACTCGCTCAGCCTCTCTCTCTCTCTCTCTCTCTCTCTCTCTCTCGCTCTCTCTCTCTCTCTCTCTCTCTCTCTCTCTCTCTCTCTGGCCTCTCTCTCTCTCTCTCTCTCTCGGCCTCTCTCTCTCTCTCTCTCTCTCTCTCTCTCTCTCTCTCTCGGCCTCTCCTCAAACTCTAACCTACTCTCTCTGTAAGTCCCGCCTCCACCAATAGTATTACAGGAAAAAGGTACGTGACTGTCATCTAACGAATAAAAGGCTGCATACACGAGAACACGGTAGGTTGTACACATTTTTACACGTGCAAGGCATGTGTGTCATGATGTATGTTACTACCAAACTATACAACTCTTTGGAACTTTATCAAACTAGAATAAAGGGGCAATAAACAAACTTCAACAGGGCTACATATTGTTACATACATATATACCAAAACATATAAAATATATATAATATAATAATCATTGTGTAATCAAAGGTCAGTATTTTGTATCGACTATGAATGTGCCCAGCCTCGGCTCCCTAATGGTTTGGGCAGAAAGAGAGAGACCTGAGCCTCCTCATTAGGAAAAGTCTACTCTGCCTTCCCTTGTACAGTGCCTCCATGTTGTCATACCAGTCCAGTTTGTTGTTGATATGCAACCCAAGGTACTTGTAATGTAAGAAAGCCCGTCAGCGACACCTAGCGTCATGAAAGAATATTACTCCCCTATGTCGGACTTTGCTGCATCAGCCGGTTACTGTGCACGCGAGGAGTGGCCATCATTCATGACAGTTCTTCCTCTTTACTTTATATTGCTGATTGTGCGTTCATGTAATTCTTGTAATTTGTTGCAAACTGGAAATCCACTACCATCTCCTTTGTCGTACTGAGGTTGAGCTGCAGATGGCTCTCCTTTCACTGCTTGACAAAGCTCTCTGCCAGACTCCTCATTGCTTTCACGGATGCATCCCACAATAGAGGAGTCATCAGTACTTCTGGAAGTGGCATAAACCAGTTGGTGAAACCATGGTGATCTTCACAGCAACAGCGCAGCACGCTGCCGTAAACAACGCACAGGTGAAACGAGCAGAGATCCTGTTCAGACCCGCGTGTTCAGGTCTCTGCCTGCAGCACTGCGACACGTTCAGTGACCTAACTCCACTAACGTTACTGAAACACCACAAGATGACGTCACCTACCGTTAAAGTCTGCAGGGCAGAAGAAGAGTTACTGACTGCAGATCTGTTCCTGACTGTGGAGTGTTATGCGCACATCAGGCGCATCAGAGATCGATTTAGATCCATTTATATAGCGACCAACTTCTGATCTTGTGCCTCTGTATGGAAACACTGCAGCTCACAGTCAGAGACGCCCTCTAGAGGCCAACTGACGAAGCATCATCTCACTAAGTGTTACCTGACTGACTGACTGACTGACTGCCTGACTGACTTTGCCTTGTGATGACCTCGGCTGCGGCGTGGGAAAAACAACAGCATCTTCCTGTTTGCATTTCAAAATAAAAGCGCACAACATTCATAATCACATTTAAAAAAATATATTTTTCCTTTTTCGTCTGCAGTTGGATTATTTTGGCTGGATGCCCAACGCCCCCGTCGGCATGCAGTTGCCCCCCCCGGCCACCAAGGGGCGTTGCAGCGAGAGCAGCCTATTGGCCAGTTTCCCCGACGTGAATGCCGCCGTGCACGGCCTCGCCACCGTCTACCTGCTGAGCAAGAAACCTGCCGATTATGTATGAATATAAAACATAAAATGTTATTATAAGAGGATAGAATTATGTAATGTAATATGAAACAAATGTTGATTTTTTAAATGTGATGTGTGGAATGTAAGGTAATAGAGAATATACAATTATTTTAGTTCTGGTAACATCCTATTTAATTTACAATTCTCAGTAGTGAAATATAATACATAATTGAATGTAATACAATTTACCATAGTTACAAATAATTTAAAATATTATTATTGCTTCGCTCCGGTCTAGGGGAATAGGAGCGCAACATAAAAATAGGTCTCCTTCCCTCCCGGTCCCCAAACCAAAGGCCAGCAGGCTCATGTAGGTAAAAAGAGTTTATTTATTTTCTTAGTGTTGCCTTTAGAAGAATTATGGTCAGGGTGATCATCAGGGACCAATAGGCAGGGAGTTCCCCCCCCGCCCCTACGGTCTCAGCCAATCCACGGAGGACACCTACTGCCAAGTTACATCACACAGACAAACGAGTCAATACGACCCACGGTGGTCAATTATGTAATGTATGGAATATAAGATAATAGAGTATCATGGAGCATGTAGAATATAAACGTTTTCTTCTGTAAAATAGGACTTAATTTACTCAACTATAAAGTGAAATATAGCCAAATACATAATTTCATATAATCAAATTTAACATAATTAAATAATACTACTTTCAATATGCTAATGTTATAATATAATCTATAAGGTAATACAATACCATGTAGTATATAGACTGTAAATGTATTTTACTATAATTCGTCTGTTAATTCTACATACAATTTAAAATATATGTATAGAATTCAATACCGTATAATGGAGGATATAAAATATAAAAGTGTGTAAGATGCAAAGTTATTTTATTTTTGAGAACACAATTTTATTTCCTACAATTCTCAAAAGTGCAATTATTAATACAGTAACATGATTAACCACAAAACAAACTAATTCAGTAAAACAATTAAACATATTAAGTAAAAATAATGCAATATAAGATAATATAGGCTAATATAGTGGAGTATATAAAACATAACATTATGTAATAGTATGTAATATATTTTATCAATAACAATTTAATAAAAGATACTGTAATAAATAATTTAAAATAATTTTATTTGAATATAAATAATGTAATATATTATAGTGTAATGTATAGGATATAAATTAATACACTAGAATGGAGCATATAGAATATATTTATTATTTTATAGAACAGAAGAATGTTAACAACTATAATTCTCAATTGTACAAAACAAAACAGAAATTGTTTCAAATAATTTTTAAAATAAGCTAAATTCACACTGTAAATACTAAAAAATATTTTAAATAATATAATGTAACACTGTAACACAACATAACTGCAATACAGTAGAATATGAAAATAATATAATAGAATGTGTCATTTATCGGCAGTTGCCCTGGATAACTTCTGCCCTCCTGACCTTTGACCTTTGACCCATCAGGTCCCGCTGGGCGGCTCGGCCGAGCGGCTCTTCACCGAGAGCGTTCCGGCCGAAGCGACGGCTCGTTTCCGCGGCGACCTGAAGCTGCTCAGCTGCGAGATCCGAGCGCGGAACGTCGGCCTGACGCCGCCGTACGTTTACCTGGAGCCGGCAGAGGTGGAGGACAGCGTGGCGCGCTAACGTTAGCGTTAGCATCTGTTAGCGTTAGCATCTGTTAGCGTCTCCGGTCGAGACCTGCCTCCCCACAATCAGTCCGCTGACCATCACAGCCTATCAGCTCCTTCGTGTCTACTGGCTCCGCCTCCCCAGCCCTTCAACTCGCCGCCGTCACCCCATCCTCAAAAAGCCCGCACTTGACCCGACATCCCCAAAAACTTCAGACCCATCTCAAACTTCCCCTTTCTGTCAAAAATACTTGTTGCTTCCCAACTCAAAACCTACCTGGTCTAACCTGAGGTGCCCTGTGGCTCAACCGGTGGAGCGCGGCCCGTTAAGGTGACGTCTGGGTTCGTATCCGACCCTCGCCCTGTGCTGCATGTCATCTCCCCTCTCTCTGCCCTCACTTCTCTCTCTCTCTACTGTAAAAAAAACCTGGCCTGCAATCAGCTCTAAGAACCTTTCTATAAACTTTTACTATTTCTGTCATTTTTTAGGTTTTTTTTTGTTCTATTCTGTTGTTTCTTGTGGATTTCTTTCCTCTATTAAGTGTTTTTTTTTAATAGTTTTTTTTGTTCTATTTTCTGTTTTTGTTTTTTACTCTTTCCTGTCATTTTTTGTTGTTTTTCCCTCTATTCTATCATTTTCAATAGTTTTTCCCCCTCTATTCTGTTGTTTTTATACTTTTTTATACTTTATACTGTTTTTTTTTGTCTAATCTGTCATCTATTGGTGGCTGGTGGTTCTTGCGGTTCTTTTGGCTGCTGGTTCCTCTGGTTCCTCAGCCAGCTCTTTTTAGAGTTCAGTTTTTATTGTGGTGGTGTTTGTCCTTCAATAGAAATGATAGGGAAAACCAGACTCTGGTGTAGACTGCAGGTTGGTTCTATTAAAAAAACCTGAGTCCGTCTGTCTCCGCCTCCCTTCCATCGGCATCAGTGTCTTTCCCTGCACCAGCACCAAACCACCCCCGCCTCTGTATAAAGAAATTCCTCAACGTCCTGGATGGAAAGCGGTCAGGACGGAGCGTTAGCACCCATAATAACCAGCGTATAAAACAAACATGACAGTTGGAGAGAGAAGAGGAGCAGTGGTATCCTCAAATTGCAACAGTCTTCTTGGTTGTTAAAGATATTCTTGTATTGAACAATGTCATTTTGTTTTGTTTGTTGAGTTGATTATAGTGATGTTGCTTAACTTGAATGTTGAATGAAGCACCAGATTTTGAAAATGTCTTTTGAGGCTTTTGATCATTACTGTACTTATCATATCCCCTAACTCAGCACCTAACACAGTGTTACAGATGCTCAGCAGCCTAGTGAAGGATCCTGCTCAGTGCCTTGCCTCCTAACGGCCACTAGGGGGCAGACAGGCTAACTGTGTGGATGTGAGTGACTGAGCTACCTTACAGCTCCATGAGTTGCTTTGCACCTAAAAATGACAGCCTCTGCATCACTTGCAAATAGAAATGTGTTAAAGATGACAGTTGGTATGATACTCTACTTTGAAATCAACAGACCATGATAACCTCTTAAATATTTTTTAGTCTCTCTGTGTCTGATTCAATTTGACTTTCTGACTGAATTTCAGACTTAAACATAATTTTGTATTTGTCCTCTAGGTTGTTTTCACAAACCCCGTTAACCCCCCAAAACAACAGAGTGAGGAGCACAACATCTCTTTGGTGTCGGTATCAGTCAACATGTGGGCTATCTCTGATCTGCGACGCCCCGCTGAAATGAAGCCATTTCTTTTGGTGTCATTCAGCAAAATGTGAGGTACACACTACTTTTTACTACTGCTGTACTGTAGTCTTAATTACCTAATAGTAACAAAACCCCAGTGAGCGATTCTCACAGAGAATCTCCCGTCACCGCTGCTTGATCTCAGCCCGAACCTGGATGATTGTGATTTGAAGAAATACCCAGAATAGTAGACATTTCCCCTGTGCTGGCACTGTGGAGACTCATAGTATTGTGTAATCCTGACTGTCAACTTTGATATCCGTTTGTTTTAAAATCTAAGGTGTATCTTGTAGGTGAAATGTGGGGGAAGGAGCTCCAACAGGTTTGGCAAGAATCACCTCTGTATCGAAATTTGTGTTTTATTATCTGATAATCCAAAAAAAAAAAAAAAATTCACACTTTTCTTCCTCTCTGCACGTGAACAGTTTCTTATCTCGATCTGGGATTAAATGTCGTATGAAATCTGAATGTTGATATTTGATTAAAAGCATTACTCTGCTCTGCTGGGTTGTTCTGAGTGGATTCTGAGTGTAAAAGCAGATATGCTGATAATACAGGAAGCCTGAAACCTGCTGAATCGCTGCAGAAAGTAAACCAGTTTCTAGCAGAATGAAGGTTCTTGCATGATAAGCTCAGAACAGTAAAATGACTCCTCTGTTGTTGCTCAATGGTTAGTGAAAAAAAGCCATGTGCTTTGTTATCTGTCTTTACTTCACTAGAACACGTGTGTGCGTGTGTGTGTGTGTGTGTGTGTGTGGGGGGGAACTAAGGAACACCCTGAACTTGTTCTACTAACGATAAGGAGAGCAGGTAGGAACGATCCACTCGCTGGCATCTTGTGAAGAACTGGTTGAATTTGACTACATGCTGAATAGGGTGGAGTAGGAAATGGGGCATTCCTATTGGTCATTGGAATGATTGACTCATTTCTCAGCCAATAAACACAGGAGTTGATTAAATGGCAGTTAACATTACAACTAATTATAGAACATTAGGAAAGTCATTAAAATGTCCGTGACCTAATCACCCTTTTGTACAATCCTCTTTTATATCTTTTCCTTATGTTTTACCTTTTTAAATTCTGTTTTCTAATCCTTTTTTGTGTTTTTATTGTGTTTTACTGCTGTATTTTGTATTTGTTTTGTGAAGCACTTTGTAACACTTAAGACAGGTGCTGTGCAAATAAAGTGTATTATTATTATATTGTAATAAACCTAAAGAGTTCAGGCTAACTGTATAAAGCAGAGTAGCGTTTTGCTGCCACCACCTTTAAACAGGTATGGTCCGGAGTCATAGACGGCATCCAAGAGACAACAGTCCCGTAGGAAAATATGCTTTATTAGAAATGATTAGACATTCATTTTCCAGAGCAAACAGGCAACTGGACTTGGACAACTGGGTGATATGACACCGGCCCCCAAACTACAGGCTACGGCCCCACTTTATTCATTAAAGACAAGGAGGTTCAGTGCTTAGTCACATGTGAAAACCCACATGTGAATTCAAAGCACACGTGCCTTCTGGACGCATGTCGGTTTTCACATGAAACACTTTTTCTCACGTTGTATTCTGACGACACCTGACAGTTTTTACTTCAGATGTAAAAATTTCAATTTCTAGAATAAGTGTTTTCTTTTCCACATGTGAACCTTTTCTCCACATTTTCACCTGCTTGTGTTTGCTTCACATGTGACAACTTTCATTTCACATGCAAAGAGACAATTCGCAGGTGAAAATGTGATGGGAAAAAAATGAAAATAGGAAAACCAACATGTGTCCAAAAAGCACATGTGGGTTTTCAGCAGTGTTTTTTTTCGTTACACCGCCCCCCAGCCCAGATTGGGAGAAATGTATTAGTAACCGGTCAGGTTCTTGACTGTGTGCTGGCTTGTCTCTATCCACGGCTCCCGTTCAGGAGGAGGAAGGGTTTCTCCACCAGCACCGTCAGAACGTAGCCTGCCACCAGCGTGAGAGCCAACAGGCCGCTGAACAGGTACATCTAGAGATGGAGAGAGGAGGCATCTGTCATGCTGACAGACGCACATGGAAAACACATCAAATTTCATGATAAAAATTGAAACAAATGAAATGTGCTCACAAAGTTGAGGTCGGTGTAGTGGATCTGAGTCTCCTGTGTGCCGTTGTAGAAGATCATTATCACAGGGTGAACCACATAGCAGGCATAGCTAATGTTGGCGAGAGGAACCCAGAGACCCAGAGACAACAGACGCTTGATAAAGCCTGGTGAGAGAGAGAGAGAGAGAGAGAGAGAGAGAGAGAGAAATGTAGAACAAAATGAAGTGTACTGGATATTTAACTGGAAGTGGGCGGGGCTTCAATAAAACGTGGGTGTGGCTTAGACTGAAAAGTTAAAATTTCTAATTCTTCACTTTTTCTTTCCCTTATAAACATTGCCATTGCTATTGTTGAGATATTAAAGCATTAAACGTGTGGTTTTACAATGACATATCAATGATAATGAAGTACATTTAAAACTACACTAAGCTAATTTTTTCTGACCACTAGAGGGCGACAGAAACCGCAACACATTTTGTAAACACACAGCAAAGCTACTAGGCGACGGAAGCCCTTAAGGACAAACCGTTCATAAAGGCTATGGGTAAAATAAACGTACCTAAAGAAATATCGCCGGCTACCAGCCTCGCTTTGCCAGATTTTTCTCCCATTGAAGGTCACACTGAAGGTTAACAGATGTTTGGGGGATCGCTGTCGTTGTGAACAGCCTATCCAACATTTACTATTCTGATGCTATAAGCTGCAGCTAATGCAAAATGCTACCGCTAACAAACTAGACTAAACACGAATCAAGTAACATAATCCGAGCGTGGAGTTGTATTAATTGTAGTGATTACGGCTGATCAAGGTGGCAGAAGGCAGAACCAACGTAACCGTGGCAACCAGACGGCAAATGCAGACTATAAACAATGCAATTACAACGCACACACACTGGACAGGAGGAACGGCGGTGTCTGCTCGCTGATATAAGTTGCTATGATGGTTTCTTTCCCTTCCCCAAATGCAAAGGCAAACACAACTGTGCCCCGCTCTCTGTCGGCAGCCGGCTATGTACAGACAAGTGAAGCTAATATACTATAGGTTAGGTTATATAGCTTAGTAGCTGTACAGGTAGCTGACTACATAAATAAACTATGCCAGTACACATAACCGCAGATATAAACCATACTGGTCCTAAATAAAATTGTTAAAAACTTCAGTACACCTTCAGCTCCCGGAGCTCTCCGACGAGTGAACGCCCGGCCGCGGTCAACGCTGGTCTGACCCCGTGCTTCGTCACTCTCCTTCTTGGCTCTTTCAGCCTCTTACAGAGGGGCTCCGGGCTGCTGTGGACCAGGGGGCCGGGGACCTTCAATCGGTCCGTGGGGCTCCCGGGGGCTCTCCCCCTCCCTCTCCTTCTTAGCCCTTTCAGCCTCTTCTGTCAAAGGCTTCTTGTTTTGTTTTGTTGCAGAGGGTCGAGCAGTTACAGTCCTGTCTTCCATGTTACCACTATCTGCCATATTGATTAGCTTCACGCTGTTCAATCTAAGCAACTAGCCTGCATTCAAACTGCGGCTGTTGTCTTCCTGGTTTGGTGGAGGCGCCTCCTTTCGGCCGTAAGTCAGCACGGCACAGTTCGGGGCACAGAGAATGAACAGACTGAAAGCAACACATAGACTAAAGCAATTTTCTCTGCGTTGGTCTCATTTTTCTACTGACAAACCTTTATGGTATCAAAATCAATTGGAGGATGATAGAATCACATACAAATTTTACATGTAGGGGCTTTAACAAACAACAACCTAGATGTTATGTCACCATAAGCATAGGCTTTTATAAACACACCCACAAACAACCACAGCCATAAACAACTGTAAACAGAAAAACAAAATCATGGCTTGCATGCGAGTATGAACTGCATGAACCCAGTTTTTAGTGTTTATAGTAGTGATGCGCGGGTCAGGTTTTTTCAACCTGCGACCGCCCGATCCGACACACGTCGGAACCCGCCTGACCCATTTTCATACTCGTAAAACAACGACCCGAAACCGATCCGCAACCCGAAAAAAAAAAAAAGATTCAGGAGGCCATTTTCCAAAGACTCGTGTAACTAAGGTAGCCTAATACTTAATGCTGCAGTGTGCGCAGAAAATAATGTTTGGATGGCAGGATAAACCAGCTGGAGATTGGGGAAGTTTATTCCGTTCATTCAATTTTAAACTTATTGAAATTGAATCTTACATGGCTGCCAAGATGGCGTCGGAAGTGTCGGAAGCTACATGGCGTAGAGCTGGCAATGTTTGTTCACTAACCAAACCGGAGATATACAGAA
>NW_027605351.1:0-23643 GCF_048128805.1 Centroberyx gerrardi | reverse complement strand
TGGTGTCTGGTAGGTCTTACGTTTCCAGTTTGTTTGGAATAAACAGAAGAAGAACTGGGCAGTTAGCATGAGCAGTGATAGCCACCATGGCTGAACAGACAAAGAACAGAGAAACTCAAACTGCATCAACAGAAAATCCAAGCTCCGCCCACACCGTTTGATTGACAGGTGATCTCTGGGAATTGCAGTGCAGAAACACCACAGCAATGAGCACTGAGCACCAAAGATGGAGACGAGCAACTTAACTTCTGACCCCCGGACTCATTCCATCATGTCTCTCATGTCGTCATATGGATTGGGCTTTTTTTTCGATCACATTTCATGCCTGATTTGCACATAATGATGTTGTCTCATCTAAGAAGTTTGTCGAGCTAAATGGCTTTGTTAGTTTGCCGGGCGAACATCATTACTTAGTCTGGGTATTGTTATGAGGAGGCTAAGCTCTATTCCCCTGCCAGGAAGATGACATTGAATTACTTGTTGAGGAATTGGGTCAATAATGAGTGTCAGCGCCAATAGTGCGTTTGTCTGTCTGTGTGCGTGTGTGTGTGTGTGTGTGTGTGTGTGTGTGTGTGCGTGCATGTCTGGGTATCTGGGAGTCACTTTGTGTCTGTGTACGCATATGCATGCAACTTTTTACATTTACATGACAATGCATCAGTCTTTGCATGCAAATATATGGACGAAGAAAGTCACTGTTGCTTATTTCCTACAATTGATCGTAGAATCGGCAATATTGAAATATGTCTATACGTCTGTAAGGTGCAAATGCAGTAAGATAGTTATGTTCCTCAAATCATCAAGAATAATAAACATGATTAATAATTGTTTGCTGTATCTATCTGGATTATCACTTTAGCCCTAATTGTGCGGCCCTACTGGATACTGTTGCTTTGTGACCCATTTTCCTACCCAACGCCATACAATATAGTCATTATGTATTCTCTATTAATCACCACTGTTGACAAGCCAATTTACATAAGCATATTGGAGGTGTTTTGCAACACTGCGATGTGTCTTTGCTTCCCAGACTTCTTCAGTCATGTACAGTCCTGGCCGTGGATTCTGGGTCAGACCATCTTGTTCAGATGGTTCATTTTCACCGCTAGCTATTATCGCCCGCCGTCACTCCGGCAATGCAGCGAGGCAGAAATGTGCTGTATGGTCTTGCTGTGAATGCAAGGTGATTTACCATTAGAATAGGGAGGTCTGTTCAGCGCAGATGAGCTGGTTACCTTTCTTCTCCTGAAAGCACGCAATTTAGAATCCGAAGGTCGTGATGACACGTGGGTATAATATGCTGCTATGGCATGAATGCAAAAGGCTATAGTTATGAGAGCATGTATTTTATCACTCTTTTTGAATAAAAGTAAAGTGAGCGCTTTTACTTTACTGCTCATATCTGTTGTTCTCAGTCAAAAGCTATTTTACCTCGGACCTTCCCGTTATGTTTGTTGGCTCCTTTTTGCCTGTGTTTCATAAGTGCAGAGGATTTGCCATTCGAGAATAGGTATTTTTTCGCTAATAGACGAGAACAGCGGCGGCGTTCGTTGCGGCTCGTCAGCTGTTCTCGCCTTCGCCGGGGACCTCAAAGACCAAGCGTTCTGTCTGACACCACCGGCGATCAAAGCAGGGAAAACACCGTCAACCCGCAGCGCGAGCCTTTGAAAGTTCAACTCGCATCCTTCCGCTCTAGTTTCTGACAAGAGGCAGCTGACTTTGATTTCTGTTTAGAAAAAAAGAATCTCACTAATTTGACAAGACTTGGAATGGGTCTGTACTAGGGTTAGATCCATATATCCTACCTGACTACAGCAATATGAAAAGTCTATAAACCCTGCAATGAAATTATATTTTCTTTACACATTTTATTTATTGGTTTATTTGTTTAATTTAGTTTTTTGTGAATGAATTCTTCATTTAAAGGCCTCATGTATCCCAGAGTTTCCCTTCTATTTAAGAGGTGAGGTGGGTCATCCTTCCTTAAAGAGCTGCTAACACTAAAAGGGTAAAAAATTTGATTAGTCTGGGTTTCAATGGAGACTTTTAGTGTCCCATGATGGTCTGAATGCTGTTTCAGAGGCTTTTCCACCCTGACTGACTACTTGTTATTTTTTGGCCTGAAAAAGGTCAAATTTGAAGATATTCAATATCGACACAAAATATCAGCTATTGTCGTTGGTGTCGGCCTTCAGAAACCCATAGTGGTCAAACCCTAGTCTATGCTGTAGGTCAGAAACAGGGACTTTGACTGCAGGATAAACCGTCCACCAAATGAAGTGTGGTGGCTTCTCCCAGCCTGGCCCAGGGAAAAGGTTTTTGGGGAGCGATAAGGCGCGCACAGGACGAAAGAGGGGGGGGAGAGAGAGAGAGAGAGAGGGAGTGATGGGGTAGAAGCATAGTAAGATGGCAGCCATGGGGGAACGGTATCGGCCTCAATTATGGCGGGCAGCGGAGCGCTGCTCGGGAGCAGATGAGCTGAGAGCGAGGCCCCGGCGGGGGGAACAGTCAGCCGCTGATAGCAGATAATCCCTGGGACGAACCGGGACCGACCGGTCACAGATGGAGCCGTCCCGTGGTCAGGTGTGATGACAACTACTGGCAGGGATGCATAGAAATGTGTGTGGGTGTGTGTGTGTAGGGTCTGCTCTTTTGCTGATCCTGACCTCTGACCTCTGTGTAGAGGGGGCAAGAAAACAGAGAATTTCCCTATATGGATCACTTATTACATTTCCATTATTTTCATCTATTATTATTCGGTTTGTGTGGCTGCACATTTGTGACTGACTGATCACAGTAGCTGGTCTGCTGTGCAATTCAGGTGACTGGAGGGATATATAAAGTAGTAAAGACAGCCAATATTGCTCATACACAGCGTGTTATATAAAGTTAACAGACACACACTCGGTGCTGTGTGTGTGTGTTGTGGCATTTAAAGAGATAAACACTCTGCTTTTCTCAGTGTGAGATAAACAGCCTGCACAGTTTTAGTTTTAGCATCATGTTTTCTGAATTCAGGCCATTTGCCAGCCTCCAATCTATTGATAACTCGCAGGATCATCTCCATAAAACTATTACTGCAATTTGCATGTCATCATACGTTCTAGTTTTTGTGCTCCGGTCATAAGGAGAGCTGAATCTGAACAGACTGAACATCTTTTTCTTCCTCTGCCTTTGCAGTCACCATTGCATTTGCACTATTTTACCAGCATCTCTCAGTGCAAATGAATGATATCCAGGTCACTATCACCCCAGTCTGCATTTCACCAGAGAGAAAGAGAGAGCGGACTGGATAAGAAATTGGACATGGCTCGCTGTCCTTGTTGAGGCATGTTTGTATCCATTTGGCAGGAGACGCATTGGGCCGGACTACAAAATGGGACTCCATGTTTCCATTAGCGGAGAACAAAGACTTCTGCGTGACTTTTTGACCTTTCTATTACCTCCGTATAAAGCGCGGGTCACAGTGTTGTTCCGCCGGGTTGCAGTCGTGATAAATAAAGAGGCGCGCTGTGTACACACCTGATGTTTCTCGTGCCAAAAAAAAAGAAGCAACACGCTCGAGTCAGAATAAACCGTTTGTCACACTGCCTGCGGCAACATAATAAAAATGTATTCATTGATGTTTCGGTGCTAGACATGAATCACAAAGCTGCACTTCTGAGGAAAGTCAAGTACCAAACATCAACAGAAACTGTATTTTGGGACAAGCAGTTGTGGTAAAAAAAAAAAAAAAAAAAAAAAAAAAAGCCTTTTCAACACCTCTTCAAAGAGTTACACTCACGTCCCTGATGAAGTGAAAAAACCGACTTGAGTTTTGAGCAGCCGAGGGAGGCGGCGAACCACAAGGAGCCGATACAGGCCGGAATATTCTCTAAAATTACGCTGACTCCTAACAGCAGATGATCGTTTCTCTCCACTTGTAAATGCACCTTTTTGAAGTGACTCATCCAGCATGGGTGGGCGGAACATTTTGATTGGCGTGTCTTAGCACACTAAAGGTGCTGCGCCGGGGCTCGCATTCACTGTAACTTGTAAACATTACAGTCTGTCAGTTTGCCTTTACAGTACTACAAAAAATAGAATTCTTGGAATACGCAGCAGGAAATATGGTGCTAAAATCTGTTTGGCTGTCAGCATATTGAACCACCACTCGCTTTAGTGAATTGAGATTTATGCAAGTTTTATATGACAGTTTTATTACTATTATTATATATCAATATTATAATAATCCTATTTTAGTTACCATCAATGATGTAGTAGTAAACAAAAAGGTTAACTGTGAAAAACATCAATTTATGTTTTTCCCCTGACAAGAGCTTATTCTCATGTAACTTACATCAGTTTGACACTGTTTACTATGAAGTATACTATACATTTACATCATAAAGATTAATGTCAGCTCTATTCTGCAAATAAAAAGGTGTTTAAACTGAGATTAGGTGCGTTTACCCTCCACTCCATCCCTGGTTGCTACTATAATTACTTGGGATGAGACAATATATCGAAATTCAATATATCACGATACAAATATGTGACAATACGTATCGTGGGGCAGTATTGAATCATATCGTGAGATTGTCCCATCCCTAAAAAATCCAATAATCCTTCTTTTTCAGAATTATATACCAGTGAACCAAGAGATGTGCTGTCGCTCTCCCCATTCATTCTTTGCTCTGTATCAAGTACTATAGCTCCTGTAGCTCTTGTCGCCTCAATCCTAAACTCCCAAAGCCCTCTGAACAGCAACAGCAGCCTGTGACGAAACAGCTAAACGACAGGCAACATCACCTGAACTCTAGTCGAGCTACAGTAAACATACACACACACACACTCGTCCAGCTGCGATCCACCATTAGAGAACGCGGGGCATCAGAAGCCTGCATGACAACAAACTAAATGTGTCACGGCGTTGTGCTACCTGGCACGCTTAAAATAGGACGGCAGAGCAGGGCCCAATGCAAACATTATGTTCCCGGGGACTTCCTCTATGTGTGCGACGCTTGTATACACGCGTGTATGTGTGTTTGCGCGTGTGCATTATCATCGTAGAGAGCCGGGGCGCCTCATCAGAACACAGATGCGCCCTGATTAGGGGCGAGCGCGCCAATGACAGAACTGCATTAGCGTGATGTATGTGTTGTTAGCCGGCGAGCAGCTAATTCCAAATTTAACACCTGATTCGCGCGACGCAGTCACACCTGAGTGCAAGCCAAGATTTACTACCCTTGTCAGACCGCTGATGGCTTTTATAAGTAATTTTTCGGAGTCCCCGATTCATTCTTTCGCCGCCGCTGATAATGAATTATGATTCTGGGTCAGGATTCGGCTTAAAAGCGAAATTACAGTCATTTGGAAACTGGGTTGGCGTCAGACAGTCACTGCGCTACAGGGAAAGCCCCCCCCGTCCCCCTCCCTCCCTCCCCACCCCCGTCCCTGTTGGGGTTTCTTGAAAGGCAGGAACCACTGTTTTTAAAAAGAGGAATTCATCTTCATTTCGCCAGGCGCAGAATGAAGCGGGCCCGATTTTTGTACATGAGCGCAGTGTGTGTGTGCCCAACGTTGGAATTTGCCGGTGAACTAGTTTTTTAAAGTGATTTCTAGCAGAGTTTCACGTCTAATCCGCCTAGGATCGGGCTAACAGGCGGTAAAAAGACACCCCCGGGTGTACAGTTCAAGTGCGCTCGTTCCCAGTGATTCATAATGACAGTGCGTGAGGTACTCATGATGGAAAACAAGGGTGTGATCCGTGTCAGACGCCACGGGCCTTTGTCTACCAACAGGTTGTGTGATTTTGAACAGGTGTATGTGCTGCCTTGGCCCATCTGGCCTTGGTATATTTCCCAGCCTGCTATTTGTCCTGTTTTATACCTCTCGCAGTGAAACAGGTGTGTATTTGTCTGTGTGTGTGTGTGTGTGTGTGTGTGTGTGTGGGTGGGTGGTGTTGTTCCAGGTCAAGCCGGTCCTGTATAATCATGGTTGTGTCAGCAGCCCGCCCGCTCATCACTGCACAAGGATACCAGGCTCTGACATTGACCCTCTCCCTCCCTCCCTCCCTCTCTCGCTTATATACACACACACACACACCAAGTTACTACATGTGTATATATATATATATATACTGTATGTGTGTGTGTGTGTGTGTGTTGTTTTATGCATCCGGGTGTGCTGGAATTAAACCGCTGGCCTTATCACCACCAATGTCTCACAGATGAACAAAGGTGACTCGGTTCAAGGATGGTGGAAGACCGTGCCGCCTGTCTGGCAGTGTGCGGTGCAGTCAGATAAGCATTATGATGTGTGTGTGTGTGTGAGGCTTATTTATGACGCTCACTCAAGTCGGTGCGCTCTCTCTCCAGCCAGATAGTCTAAGTAAAAGTCAACGTACTTGTATTTGGGTGTAGCATCGTCCCGTCCCTGGCCCACTTCGCCACAGAAGAGCTGGATCACACTGTGCGTTTGGCTCGCTGCGTGTGTGTGTGTGTGTGTGTGTGGGCGGCTGCGGGCGAGCGTAATGAGGATTGCGGTGGGAGGGGCGCCGTGTGTTTGTGTTCTCGTTCGGGTCGGGGCTGGTCTGATTAAGTGTGCAGCTGTACGCCGCTGTCACCAGCCTTGATTCGTCTCCCCCCCTTACCCCCCCCCCTCCCCATCCCCAAGGTGGTGGTTGGTTTGTGTGCGTGTTTCTGTGTGAATCTGCATGTGTGTAAAGGCTGCGTGTGTGTGTGAGGATTTGCTCGAGGACAGGAGTCATGCTCCATTAATTAGCGCAGCAACCTGCTGACTTTCAAGTGGCGCTGGCAAAATTAACCCCGCATCTCTGAAACACCCCAGAAAACGCTTTGTTATTCCAGCCTTGATTACCACTCTTATTACCACTATGGCGTCTGTGTGTGTGTGTGTGGGTGCGTTTGTACATATCCATGCATATGCGTGTGTACTGTGCGTACATGTCTGCATGCGTGTCACTTGTGTGTGTGTGTAGTGCCATCAGATGCCATCTCTCAGGCGGAGATCCCCCGCTGAACGCCTGGGGGGAAAAAAAAAAAAAAAAATGGCTTTTCTTTCGTTAAAAATCCCATCAGATTGGAAAATGCAATCATAACAAAGTGGCGGCTAAATTGTATTTTTTTATTTTTTTTTATGAGGGAGTGGGGAGGCAGTGGATATGAAGTAAACAGATTTCTGGTGCATACAGATAAAGTACACAGTTAGTATACAGTTAAATACTAGATACATTAACATCGGGAATTTCATTTGAATATTTTGGAAGATCGCCAGTGGAACGGATGGCTTCTTGACTACAACGCCTGCACTGTCTCACAGATTCACATTAAACTTGTGAAGTCCGGGACATTGAAACATAAGGCTGCGCTGTCGGGCCATAGGTTTTCACTTCTATCTGTAGCGTTTTCAAACTCTCTCTCTCTCTCTGTTCCCTCCCAGCGTTTGGCTGCCTAAAAGTCTTGCGAGATGTCATCCTGCATTATGGCACCCTCCCACACCTCCCTCTGGTACAATTACTGACTGTCAGGATGTGTCTTGACCTCGCAGTGCAGCGCTAGACCCAGCGGCTGGCCCCCCCATACACCCTTCTACCATGCACCCCCCACCCCCACCCTACCTCGCCCAGCACTGCATGGTGGGCTGACACTCCCATAGAGAGAGGGAGGGAGAGAGAGAGAGAGAGAGAGAGAGAGAGAGAGAGAATGCCTACGGCAGCAAAGGTAGAAATGCAAAGAGAAAGGCTTATATGAAATAGCTTGTGTCAGAAAGCAATGACTGGTTTTATTGTTTGTCCTCCCAAGGTGAGCGGCGCTCTGCGGGCGCGCCAAGTGGCTTAATGCAGATTTTCGGCTCGGTTACTCGGGACTCATAGGAGAGGTTTTCTTTTTTTTTGTTTTGGTTTGTTTGGTTTTTGTTTTAAAGTGGTAATCCTCGAGATCCTGCTGTGTTTCTGCACTGCACTTCCCGGTGATCACCTGTCAATCAAAGGGTCTTTCCAGTACTGTGACGTCTTTTTCCTTGGATTTTCTGTTGATGCAGTTTGAAGCTCTGTTCGAAATGATTCCCTATTACAGAAGTAGTGCACTATATAGTGTGTCCGCCATTTTGTACTAGTGTCCGAATTCTCAACGGTTAATTTGACTCACTATGTAGTTACAGGTATCCATTGCAGGTCAGCTAGCTAACTCCTTTAGCCACCAATACAGGAGGTAATATGAAAGCTCATGCTAGTCGCTAGCTTGTGAGCTAGCTAACGTTAGCTCACCAGCTTATTGTTAACCAAAACAGTTCGCTACCATTAGGAGACAGCAGCTTAATTGACAAAACCACAGAATTCACCATAGAATTTCAACAATTAAATATTTGTAATTTAATGTTAAAAAATTTAAAATTTTATGTTAAAAAATTGATACTACCAGAGTGCATTTGAACCCGCAGTCATGAGTGCTTGGTTTGTTTATGAGATGCTGGGTGCATCCGGGTGCGTCACACGAATATCCGGTGCATTATTTTGAAGCGCCGATGTTTAATGTAGTGGCCGAAACTTTGTTCGGTTGTGGCCCATATAGTTCACTACATGACAAACACTCCATAGGGAATAGTGAGTGAATGAACGAGTCAACCATTCCGAACGCAGCTTGAGTTGTAGAACGTAAGCGTGTTTAGAACAGCAAATGTCAGAGCTTTCATGAACTGGCTGTAGGTTGAATCACTATTGTGTTATATCAGTCAGCGATAGAAGAGTACTGAGACAGTTCATTTATATGAAAATGTCATGGATTATTATAGTTTTCAGATGGGAGGCTGGAACTACAAAATAGTGGCTAAAAGTGTGCGTGAGTGTTTGGTGGTTCCATGAGAGCGGGTGTTTGGCCGCTGTCTGCTGTCATCAGCGTGGCTCTGCGGTGAGTGGCGCTGACAGTTGAGCTGGCCTGGATGCTGTCACATGTCCTTGTCAGTCCACTCAGAGTTAGGGGACGCACCTCGCTATTGTCAGCTTCTATTACCTCTTTACACACACACACACACACACACACGCGCTGTCAAAGGCCCGCTCGCATCTCCAGACCCTGCACATACATGCTCCACACATGCACACACGCCGACCCCACAGTGAAAACCCTCTCCTCTGGCAGCCCTTTTTCCCCGTGCGCCACCGGCACTGTCTCTTTCGAGCTTCGCTTAACTTGACAGTGGCGTACACACACACACACACACACACACACACCCGGAGGGACCTTGTGACCTTCCCTGTCTGCCCCCATTCTGGCCCTGTCCATGTTAAGTGTCAGCACTCCCATGCCATCCCGACCCCCCCCCCCCCCCCCCCCCCCCCCCCCCCCCCCCCCCCCCCCTCAGGACCGGATCAGAACCGCCGCACCGGGCCGCCGCTCCCCGCCGCCGCCGTATGTTTTCTGCACGTTCGCCAGCAGCCTTTCGCGTTAATCTTCTTTATTTTCCGCCGCCGACGAAGAAGAGGCCCCGGGAGAGAGGGGGAACGCGTCTCGAAACAACAAGGGGGTGTGTTTCGTTTGTCGCCCAAGCTCGTTTCCAGAGGTTTGGCATCTGACGTTAGCGGCACGCGCCTCTGGTGGGATGTAAAATGCGTTTTGTCACGACTGACAGCAGCATTGTCACATGCAGACTCTGGAGAAGTCAATAAGGCTGTCTGCTGTTTCACGGGTCCTGCCACTCATCACGTTTGTGCATTTAGTGTCGCTGCTTAGGATCAAATTCATTTGTTTTCCTGGTTTTGTTTTGGGTTTGTTGCACGGTGTCAGAGGGATTCAGTATTTTTTGGGTGGATTTTGAGCTTGTGAGCATGTGTTGGTGACGTGTGGGTGGGGTGTGTGTTATCACAGTATGGGGATCTACCAAGCTGTCATCAAATTTTCACACTTGGATACCTATAGGCCTCTACCCCCCCCCCATCCAACATCACACACACACACACACTTTTTCTTTCTCTTCTTTGATCAGTTCAATTCAATATCACTATTTATTTATTGGTATCACGACTAAAGTCCAGTATGCCCTTATAGGCTTTTAAATGATTTGTATAACTACATGTCCTCATTTCAATATGGTTTGAATGTATGAACGTGATATTTTCTATACTGCTTTGGCAATATATTGATAAACTCTGTTAGTCTATGTCTCCCTAACTGGATACAGTGTCCTCAATATCACAAAAAGGTTTTTACACTTGCTTGAGGTGTAAAAGGTTTTTTGTCAATTAAGAGATGATGTGATGAACAGCTATGGAAATGCATTTGTCTTGAATATATACTGATGTATTGACATTTGTCTGGAAGACATCTGTCCATCACAACCTCACACAAATATCATTATACTGTACATATGATATATAAATATCGTTGTTACAACATTGCCAAGTGCATGTCTTTGTTTTCGTCTTCTGACAGAATGAAATATGGCCAACATTGAGATAAGATGAGAGATAAAAAGAATAACAACAACTTGCCCAATAACTATCTATTCTTGAGTGACACTGATTCGTTTCTGATGGAAGCCAATTAATTTGCTTCAACCCAGCTGATGGAAACACACCCATTTCCCTTTTTTCTTTTTTGCCATAATTAAAAAGTTTGCTTAAAATTTGCTCAACAGTTGGATGGAAACACCTTCTGTCTGTCTCTCTCAGTGTAAGAGGGCCAAGTCAAGCAGCTTCCATCTGTTTGTCACACCAGATCTGACACCTGTCTGCATGGTCTGGCACTTATCATACGTCACCTTAATTGAGTCCAAATTGATCTTGTCGTCTTTATCATTCTAATGGAGAGCAGAGATCAAACAAATGCTATCAGAAGTGTATTTGGAGGAAATATATTCATTCATGTTCCCTCCACGCTGTTTGCTGACCTATAAGTCGGATGTGGAAGTTTTGCTAAGAAATGATATCAGATGCAGGGACTTTTCCATAGCTGCAGATTGACTGAACTGACACCAGTGATTGCAGCAGAGATGGGGGGGAGAGAAAGAGCAGCAGAGAGAGAGAGAGGGAAAGAGAGAAACTCTTGTCTAAGAGAGATGTAAAAAAAGAAAAAAAAGAAATACCCCTCGGAGCGACACCACAATAATTAGCATAGCGGGAGAGTGAGCGGCGCAGTGCGGGAGAGATAATCATAGCGCCTTAATGTCTGCTGAATGCTATTAATCAGCAGCATTACCCATAGTGCCTTGGCTTTTCTTCAGTTATCTCACGGTGCGGGGTGATGATGAGCCTCCCCTCTTGATCCAGAGCCATGTCAGCATGGTATGTGTGTGTGTGTGTGTGTGTGTGTGTGTGTGTGTGTGTGGTCTCTCTGATGGCTTGTTCCGTTTCTCGTTCATCCTTTCTCTCTCTATTAAATCTTGGATTTTGGGTTGCCTCCTATACATTTTCCTCCATCTCTATATTCTCTGCATTCACTCCGTCCCTCCTCACCCTCCACCCACACACACACACACACACACACACACAAGGTCCCAGAGGTCCAGAGTATCTTGGCGCAGCAGGCAGGCATCCTTCCTAATCTGGATAAGTGGACCAGTGTTGCAGCATGGGGTTGTTCTGCTCTCCCACATTGCATGTCTCTATATGGGGTTTAATTGGGTGGTGGAGGCCTAGAGGTTAGAGTAGCATGTTGGTTGTGTGGCTTGAACTGGGGATCAGCTGGGAAAAAATATAGATGGGGAAAGTGAATGAGTCGAGGAAAAATCCCGACTCTGATACTCTGTCACTGTTAAATATCATCAATCTGTGATGTTCAATGCATTCCAGGAGTTATTTTGTGATGTAATTTGTTGTTTCCACTTTCCCTCAACCTGTCTCTGCTTCAGTTGGTGATTTCCTACATTTCCCAGAATGCCTTTCAACGTGAGAACGTGCCTGAACTTGTTGCATTCAGCTGTGGGTTATACATGTAGGTGGAGAGAGTGATAGAGATAGCATAGTAACAAGAGAGTGAGAGTTTTTCCAGTCGGGAAAAAGCGAGAATGCAACATGTCTTGTGGCTGCATTGCATTCTGGTCTATTGAGGCTACTGTGGGTGGAGAAGTTGGTCTCTCTCCTCTTCTACGATGGATTTCTCCCTGTGTGATTGTTGAACGTCTCTCGGTGCAAAATGGCGGCTCTAGAAAGAAGCCCTCGCTCTTTGATTCTGAGGGACTGACACCAAAACCTGACGTTTACCGCTGATGTTTTACATCCTGAAACATTTTCTGCTGTCAAACTCCACTGTAGCTGCTGGAAACATCTCAACATGACGTCACATCGTCTACATTTGGCCAGTTATCCACAGAAATAAAGAAAATGCATCACATATGAGCAAATTTTTTTTTTTAAATTCTCCTATCCTCTCAAAGACCCATTCAATTTTTTTTTGTCTTTTTCTCTGCTTATCACCCTCCTCCTCTTCTTTCATTAGCTGTTCTCTCTCTCTGTCTCGCCCTCATTCTCCCTCCCTCGTTCCCTTCAACTCTTTCCTGGAGTTGGAGATTCATGCGGCGCGTCTGGGCCAATCCACCTCTACGCGCCATTTATCAATATAAACATTGCTCATTGCTCCCAGCACAAATGTGTTTATTGTTGTCATTCACTCACAGGCCATTTATTTAATGTGTTTTTTCTCTCTCTCTCTCTCTCTCCCTCTCTCTCTCTGCCTCTCTCTCTCTCTGTCGATTGCGAGGAGTGTATTGTGGGGAAATCAAACACGTATTTAATGATAATGGACTGATGGGCGACTGAATTGAGGGAGATTGGAACAGCACCGCTCGCTGGAAAATCAGATCCCAACATCTCCAAGGTACAAACATAATGGGAAGTCAAAAAGAATGCCTTCGCGCCTCAGCTGTTGTGAATTCTCCTTTTGTCAGTCAGGGCCCGGCCATCGCTGCCATTGTTCCGCCTTTCAGAGAGGGAATTGGATTTTTTCTTTTTTTTTTCTTTTCTTTTTTTTTCTTTTTTTTTGGGGTGACTTTTTCTCTCCGCACCAGTGGCTGACTCCCTCGCCCGCCGATGGGCAGACTTAATTAGGACATTTCTGAGTGATTTATTCACAAAAGGACACTGGCTGTACCTCTGACCAATTCGTTTTGAATAGACGAGGACAATGCCTTCCGGAAGGCGCTAATGGCATGTCCGGCGCAAATAAGCGATCAAGCCATCGGGCGGCGACTTATCGTAATGAATTCAGACTTTTTAGATGAACCGCGGCTTTGCTGGCTTGCGTCCGATTGGTTTTCCCGCCGCGCTGTGATCACTCAAATGAAGCCTTGGAGGCTTGTGGAAAAACTATAAATGATTGCATTGGCATTGGGGTCAAAGTAAAGGTTGCTGGGACTGTTGCAAATGTCTTCTTTCTCCAAGGTTCACATGGTAAAGACTTAATAAAGAAAAACTGATTCTACGAATGCTACTCATTCCTATTGAAGCTTAGCTGATGAAGACTGTAATACACGGTTGGTTGGACTACTGTTGATAAAATGTACTTATTGTATGTTGCTTGTAATGTAATGTAAGACTATAGGCAAAAGCGTGTGTGTGTGTGTGTGTGAGTGCGCATGCTCCTGTGCATACACTTGTACTCATCCACTAAAATGACATATTGGCCTTTTACCTCCCAACGCTGCAAACACTCAATCATGCTAACCAAGTTAATGCAAGTTATTATGGCACGTCGTCAGCACACACACACATACACACACATGCGCACACTCACAAAGGGAAAAGGTCAGCGTTTTAATGGCTTCGCTCCCCGCGGTAATCGGCTTTTTTTTGGTTAGCCGTGCAAACTAAATGAAAAGCTGTGGGTCCACGCGTGGGGTTAACCTGCCGCTCCGTTTCAATAAGTGACGTGCCATTAAGCCTCGCCCTCCGCTGTGAGCGCCGTGACATCGGGTAATCCACCGACTCGCTGCGTCGCCCGTCGGCGAGCGCCGTTAAACTCTCATTTCATCACCATTGTCTCGACGTGACTCTTTCCCGCCATATGGCAAAAGGCCTCGGAGAACTTCGGAGGCGGTGAGTCACTCTATAGATATGGAGTTCGCCCATTATTTCGCCTCTAACAGTACATATTACTGTTAGAGGCGAAATAATGGGGCCTAAGCTGCCTCTATGTGAAATTATAGGTTAATGCCATGTTTCTTTAGCTAAGCACAGAACCCAAAATGAGTTATGAACTTGTACTTGGTCATTCCCCAGAGTGTCTGAGTTGTCTGTCACTGTAACATTGACGCGGATATTTAAACAGGCGGAGCTCGTGGAGTCGCATGATCACAGCCACAGGTGGAGCTCGTTATTAGTCACAGGGGTTAATCAGGCGATAATAACAGTCTCGAAATGAGAGTGACAGAATGTATAATAAAAGAAAAGAAGAAAAGGAAAAACAGGACTTAGAAATAGTACACTATACGCGAAAGGCAGTTTACATCATGAACACAGAGAATAGTCGATTAAAAAGACAAAGATGGTCAGATGATATTTTCCTCATCATCATATTCAGCAGTTAAGCCATGGAGTGTAAGAGTTTTTACATGATGATGATTTTTGGGATAGTTTTTGTTTCTACCATGAATGGTACTGCAGTGTTCAGCAAAGCATGCTTTTAATTCTCTGTTTGTGCAGCATTCCTTCCTATTTAAGTTCATGCTGCTGCCAATACCAGCACCTCACCAACACTGTGCATTTATTCATGCCTTTATTGAAGAGTCTGGGCATCGCCAGACACACAGGCTGAGATTAATTTCCCAAATTTGCATTGGAGTCTGAAAAGGTAAAAGAAAACAAGCCAAACTGCTAGGAGTAAACAGACTAAGACAAGTCCTCCGACTGCTCCCCTGCAACTCAGACCCTTCTGATTGGCTTAAGAATGCACGCTTGCACCGATAATCAGCATAAATCCATGTGGAGAATTGCAGAAGTCCACAAGTGCGCCCTTCAGGGGGAGAGCAGAGTGACAGAGGGCCCCGTAGTCAATGTTGTTCCCACGCTAGCCGGCGCGCGTCACGTCCTAATCCTTCCCCCTGGAACCCAGGCGGCGTTAAACTAGCTGGAATGAGTGCCATGCGGGGAGTAAATGGAGGGAGACGACCGGCCACAATGGCCCCGGAAAGTGGCTGCTCTTGTAAACGGGAGGATTAGAGCGAAAGAAATCCTGCTCTCCTTGTGTAGGCGTGCCCACAGAGACAAAGCCCAGTGTTTACACTCCATACCTAGTCCTTCAGCCCCGAGTCTGCTGTGTGATCCACTGAGAGGACTGGGAGTTAGACTTGGTAGAGGCCTGGAGTCTTCTGCTTGTCTTTCTGTGTAGATGATACTCGATCTGTGTAGTTTGAATGTAAATACAGTTTTCTCTATTGGCTATAATTTGTGATAACGTCCACGTTTATTGGATTAACTATTTCTGCTCACATAACAGCATAACAGTTATTCATTACACACTTGATTAAAGCAGAATGGGCTGAACTGCATGTAGTTACACATTTTTGTCACAACACATGGATTCCAAATTCCCCTTTTGAGCTTCACTCCCTGCAAAATCTATTCATCTTGACAAGTCATTTCGTCTCATATTCAGTCTTGAAATTGTGCTTTTGTTAGAAGTTTCAAGGAGAAAGTGTGTGCTCAAACAACTAGAGTAGAGTCTACCTTTAAAAATGAAAGCAATCCACGGACACAATTAGGTCTAACACTCTCGATTCAACGCTGTATCAAAATCGTGACATTTCAGTTATGAAGACCTTTGTCAGACAAGGGAACAAGTGGGAAATTCTGCCACTGGAGGAGATGCAGTTTCAATATTTTGAAGCTGATTTGCATTGGGAACAAGTGGAAACATCTCATCGCCCTCTCGGCTGATTTTGTGTTAAGAAAGAAAGAGATCTTAAGGCTCAACACTAGATGAAATGACTTTTTTTTTTTTTTTGCGGTACACATGGTAAATTCCACCCGTCCCTCTTCCCCCGACATAACAAGGTTTCTGGCGCAGCGTAATCACACGACTGGCCTCTCTCGCCGTCATAATAAGGCTTTAAAGTGAGCTCATTAAGTGGTAGCCCTCGCCGTGACAAGAGCTCTATTAGCCATTCTGAGTACATAGCAGGCAGCGGCGGGCCGCCATTTGCATTCCACGCCTGACCCCCTGACAAATGGGAAACTGGCTTTCCAGGGAACATGGACAGGCATGACTGGAGAAAAGAGAGCCCACTCCCCCCCCCCACCACCACCACCGCTACCCACAATCCCTCCCTCCTCTCCCGCCGGCCCTCCACCGCCGTTCCTCCACTCTCTCCTCTACCGTTTCGCTCTTTCTCCTTCCACCTCCCTCTCTTTCTCGTCCAACTCTCCTGCCTCCTTGTCATGTCACTTTCCCCTCCTTGTCATTTCCTTGTCATTTTGATTTTTATTTCCCGTTTTTTTTTTTTTTTTTTTTCTGCCTGAACATCCAGCAACTGGCTCTTCTTTCACTTTCTCTAAATATTAGGAACGGCAAATCGACCCGCAGCTCGCTCCCATGCATCGCACGCATTCACACACGAGAATGGTTGCATCATTTTCTTCAAGCGGTTGGCATTTAAGGGAGGTGAGGGAGAAAAGGCTAGAGATGGTGGGGGCAAGGGGGGGGAGTCATTGTTGTGTGTCTGTCCCTATATCGAGCGCCTGATGATCTATTTAGAGATCCATACAGCTAACGAGCACTTCATTTTCAGGTCCTGCAGAGTCTGATGGCACATAAATAACAGTGCATTCCATTATGCTAATGTTTGGCAGAAGAAAAGGTGTGCGTCGCGAGCGGTGGGTGGGATTGTGCCCGTGTGTGTGTGTGAGTGTGTGTGTGTGTCGCAGACAGAGCAGACTGTGTTTGAGACTGGTTGATGGAGCCATTCAGTCTCGCAGACATGCCCCCCAGAAATACCGTCTGGTAATGTCTGCGCTCTTCCAAGGTGTCTAGAACGGGATGCCAGCCCTCCCTCCATCGCTCTCTCTCTTTTTTTTTTTAGCCATTTCATGTAACAACAAACAGTCATAAAAATCTCATTCTCAAATTGAAAATATCAATGCGCGCCCGTGCTGCGTTTCCAATCAAACCCGGGGGCCTCGGTCCTATCTTGAATGTGCCGTCTAATCAGCGGCGTTCCTCAAACATTACCAAAGATTGCCTTTCCGAACGTTGGGAGAGTTGCAAAGTATAGCGAACCGGAGCGAAACGTTGAACACATGTTCATTAATAACAAGTCTTTGGTGTAAATATGGAAGCTAATCAGACAAACCTCCTCGCCTTACGAGGTAATCAGGAAAGACGTGCACGCGGATGTGTGTATATATATGTGTGTGTGTGTGTGTGTGTGTGTATAGGGGGGCGTGTGGGGGGTGCCTTTTTGTGTTTGTGTGTGATCGGCCTCCCAGGTAATTATAGCAGACAGCTGCCATGGCATCCTGGATCAGTCCCACGTCAACAAGCCGCACACACACACACACACGCACAAAATCGCTCCCACATCAACACGGCATCATTATTAGCGGGCTGATGCCCAGATTTGTGTCATTTTATTCAGCGTCTCAGAAAAGCCCGGGCAAATTGTGTCTCGGAGTGGCTTGCGCTAAGATGAGATGCACCTGCCGCAGAGCGAACCAAAAGGAGCTGTCGAGATAGCAGGGGGGTGGTGGGAGGGGGGTGGGGGGGGGACAATGATTTCAAAGCGGGTGCAGCGGATGCAGACGCCGGTATGCAAAACACAGTGCGATACAGGAGACACAGGGAGGGCGGTTTGTCTCAGCCGGCCCGGAAAACACAGGAGCCGCTTCTCCATCTTCATCCGTCTCCTCTCTCCTCCCACACCTGATCTTTCCCCTGATCTGTGGAAACACCCCTCCTCTCTCTCTCTCTCTCTCTCTCTCTCTCTCTCTCTCTCTCTCTCCTCCCTCCCTCCGTCCCCCCTCCTCCGCCTGTCTCCCGGCCTCGTCTGTGCGCTCGGTGCGGTGTCATGCCTGCATGCATCATGGACCCGCTAACAAATTACATGGAGTAGCCACTCTGCTTCCCCTCTCACTCAGCTGTCAAGTGGAGCTACTGGAGCATTCTCCCTCTTTCTCCTCTCCACTTCCCTCCATCCATCCATCCATCCCTCCATCTCGCCATCCAGCCTCCCCCCCCCTTCACCTCCTCGCCCTCGTGCTCCACCTCTCTGCTCCCTCTACCCGTCCCTCCATCATGGCCACTGAAGGGATCTCCCTCCCCTCGTCATCCCTCCTTCGTTCTAACCATCCACCCATCCATCCGTCCACTACTTCGTCTCTCCCACAGCTCCGCTCTCCACCTTCCCAACCTCTGAGTTTGACACCGATGGGAGTAAGAGAGCTCTATATCCACCGAGAAAGCAACTCTCTACTTTTAAAGGCATACTGCGGAGCCTGTGTTTTCCCTGCGCTTTCCCCATTTACAGCTGTTTTCTAGCTGCGTCTAGGGTTAGCGGAATACATCCTCTATCGATTTCTCCATCCAGCTGTTTCACAGTGTGGGGCTTTTGTTCAGGACACTTTGTTGTGCTCTGAGCTAATTCCGCTGCTAAAAGAAGATCGTGGTTCAATTTGCTCCAAATTTTCCAAATCTTTTCCGTCTGTTCTCTTAAGCCACAGCGTTAATGAAACAGCGCTAAAAGTCGGCAGAAGTCAGCTTGTTTCCCTTCACATACTTGCCATTGGTAAACTTTAGGGAGGCACGCTGCTCGGTCACAACAGCCGCTGAATGTATGGTGTAAAAAATATGAAAACATTCCTTTTTCATGCGGCCTTAGTCATTGTGCTCACGCTAACATGCAATAACTCTGATTGAAACCTATGATTTAATTACACAGCTATAAGAACAATCTGTTAAGCACAGAGCTATATTGACATTTTTTCAGCACAATGAAAGTATGTTTCATGAGTCACTCTGGCCGCTGATTAGCCGTCATGTTAGGCTACTATTGGCCCATTGCAATCTCACAATCCGTCTCCTTGGGTGTAACCTGACTGTTCGTATGGCGACCAGTTGGGGGGATTTGCTCTTTGAATGGTGCAGGTCTAACCTGACACACAGACATCAAGGCTAAATACAGTCAGGCTCTATTTCACAGCAGGCAGGCAGAGGAGCGAGAGATAGCGCTGCGATTAATAGGCTGATGGTGGAGCCCTGACCTCTGAAGGTCGCCGGGTTATATCCTGTTTGAATAGACGCATGAGAACACACACACACACACACACACTCATAACCAACACATGCACACGCACACGCATCCTCTGCATCAACGCCGCCAAGACGGATTCCTGTATATTTATTGGTCAGTGATTCTGATTCTGATATCCCAGGTTTACTGGTGCGACATGGTGCCTTGGCTTTCATTAGTATGTCATGTAATCATAACACCACACCCCGCGAAACGACACGTAACCGAGTCAACATCATAAATAACTTGAAACGGACGCCTGTATTTCACAGTTAGGCATTAATTGGTGCATCGTCACATCGTCTTCTGTTGAGAGAAGACGGAGGAGAGAGAGAGGAGAAGGAGGGCAGGCTCCTCTTCGTCCATAAGTCAAACCAGTGGAGCCATCTGGTCTGAGTCATCATACCTAATGTCCTCCTCAACCTTCACTGACCTTGATGACAGCCATGTAGACTCCCCCCCCCCCCCCCCCTTCCCCCTCCGTCACCTCCGATATCAAAGGTGATCCTCTCCCTCGGCGCCTCTTTAATAGAGCCGCCCCATTGATATGCATTGCTTTTCGCCGGAGACGAGTCGATCGGGCCTTCCTCTGTGGGGCCATGATTGGGGGAGTGGCAGGGGTCGCGACCCCCAACCCGCCCCAAAGCCAGGAAGAGGATGGGTTTGGTTCAGTCCAATATTTGGGGTTAGCTGCCTGGTATGTGACACCGACCGGGGGGGAAAGCGACCCGTGATCTTTCCCTCGGAGATGTGCTTTTACCGGGTGTCAAAAGGAGCGTCAAACCATGCTGGTGTTTGACACCAGCTGGAGTAACACTGCGAGTCGGTTCAGTTCAGCTACATTTTCCCATGGAGCTCAAACCCATTTGGATGGTGTTTTACCTGCTGTCTCCCTGTGCTGTTTCAGTTTGAGGTGTTTATTCTTTTAAAAATCTTTATTTATTCATGCAGTTGCACACAGTCACACCTGGGAGCTGCCCAGTACAACCACAGACTCTCTCTGCTGCTTCACTGCAGCAGCTGGGGGGTTCAGTGCCTTGCTCAAGGGCACCTGAACGGTAGTTGTTGAAGGAGGGGAGAGCGTTCATTCATTCACTTTTCCCCACCCACATCTTCCTATCCAGTTGAAGGATCCGAACTGGTAACCCTCCGCTCACAAACCCGCTTCTCTAACCTCTAGGTGTGAAGCTGAGCTCTCCATGTCTAAATTCAGTGGGAAAACAACAACACAGTTAATTGAAATCCTTTTAACAGCAACTGAAAAAAAAATGTTATTTTCAGGTGTTAAAGCGTAATTTGAATTTTCTATTCGTGAGTGAGTGGCACTAACCCTGCTACCGGAGGTGTGAAATAACAGCAAGAGCGTGTTAACCCGAGAGCAATCAGAGAGAGGCTGTCGTTTGCCCTGAGGGATACAGGCACAAAGATGGCAGCTAAATGCAGCCTCTGGGGCTCCCCCAAGGCAAGAGCCTGGAGGGAACACACAGCAGATGTATTCATCAAGTTTTTTGCAGATGAGGAAAAGGGCAGAGGAGGCACTTCCATAACTGTACACAGTAAGAGCCTGAACTTTGTGTTTTACCACTGTTTTGCATCACTCTTGGTGCTGCACAAGGACCAGTGTATGTTAGGGTATGAAACATATCAACAAATCAGTGTCACTGCTATATTAAATGTGATGCATTGGTATAATTACTATAAACAAATGAGCCCATGGTGGAGATCTCATGCCTCTATCTCATTCCAATGGTATCAGACTTTAGGAGTTTGAAGAAATTCCCCATTCAAACCCGCAATAGACATTATCTCTCATTAGCACTCTGCTACTACTAATGGCAGAATTTCCAGATTTTCCATCGAATCACAATGTTATGTAAGCTATCTTTCACTGAAACTTTAAACTCTATTGTATGATATTATATTTTATCAATTGCCACTGTCTAATGAACTGCAAATTTGGACGTCATCACATCTCTCTCCAGCACAATGAGCGCACTATATTTTAGCTATATTTTTAGCTTAGCTAAATTTGCTAGCAGACATGGCTTCACCTATCCCTCTCCTCCCTGGCATCGCTCCATGTGCGTTTGTTTTCTCTTTAGCTGAAGAGGATAAACATGTTTGAAGTGATTTTTCCAGCGGCCTTTCACTCCTTCCACCATCTGCCATTGCAGGAAACTCTGAAAGTTTTAGCTCTGTGTCCTGTTTTATGCCACAAAGTAATCTGCCTTTGTGCTGTAAAGCAATCCAGCAGATTTCCCGCCAAATCCGACCCGGAGGTACACAGTGTAAAATGCAGTGTAGAGGCTGCCAATCTTCTCAGTGACGGTCTCCTTGGTTGACAGTAATTATACTAACGCCTCAAAATGAATGTGGTAATGATTTATTGATGTTAAGATGCTACACATCGCACCTTTTAAAGGAAGCTGTCAAGGAGTGATACGTGTTAACTGTTGTGTGATTTAAAGGGCATCACAGCAAACTCTCAGAAGACCCCGCTACTCTAGCAACACACTCGATGACAGAGTGAACTAAATGTGTACGGCAGTGACAGGCCCAGACTCTCTCAAATTGCCCAGTGTTCCCTGTCGTCCCAAGATGGCCGAGCCTGTTCTGTACTGAGCTGCAGCTGCAGGTAGTAATTACTGATTAGGCTCTGGAAAGTGGGGACAAATGCACTGTATAATCAGAGAGCCCGTCGACAGTGGGAGCCCTTCACAATGGCTTGTAATTAACAAGATAATTGGCGGGAGATGGCAATGATTTCTTGAGTTCTTCCTTATTTGCATGTCATTTTGCACAGAGTTCTTTATGAGTTTTTTTTCCCCCCGTTCGTGAAGGTTGAGTCACTAATGATACTGTGTCCTACGGTGTGTCTTGCTTGTGCTTTGGATTCAAACTGCGAGGGTACAAGCGAAGAGGCATGCGAAGCAGCATGTGCGGTATGCACCTGTATACTAACAATATCCAGCATTTTGTTTTGCAAAGTAATCCGAAGTCATTTTGAATACAAGTGCTACTTACGCCGCTGCTCATCACATTCAAGTGCAACGTATGAATGTGGAAGGAGCCTTTTTAAGCATTACTTTATCCCATAAGAAAGCCCCAGAAGCAGGGGTGGAATTTGCCTTTCATGCATATGGGTGCAAGCTAGGGATGGGATGATACGCTTGTCACACAATACGATTCAATACACGATATGGGGTTCATGATTCTATACAACCAAGATATGATGTAATAAATAAAGTTCAATGACAACAAAGTCTGACTATGCAGAGTTATGTTTATTTCTGAGCCACAAATCTTTGTAGCGATGCAATTGGCTGCTAGAATGTAAACAACAATTTTAAAATATCATTATAAAGTGCAAATAATATAATTTGGATGGCGAGCTTGTGACATTGTGATGGTCAAGCCGTCTCATTTGTGATTACTACAGCAGAATAAAATGTAACTATTATTGCGATTAATTTTTCTGCCCCACGATACGTATTGTCACATTTTTGTATCGCGATATATCGTCCCATCCCTAGTACAAGCTATAGTTGAGATCTCTGTCTACCCAACCATGTTACAGGTCTAAAAGGGCATATATAATGACTTGCCAGCATATTGAAATTACAGTTAAAATTCACAACTAATATGCTACAGAAAATGCTAATTCCCAGTGAGCTGTCGAAACACCAACAACATGAGCTTTTAGCCCAAATTTGGCGTATTTATTTACCAATTCACATAAAGTTATGTAAGTGCATCAATATCACAGGAACAACATAATTTTTTTCCAAATCTGCCATATTACACCAACCCTACAAATCTCTTTTCCCTACAAATTTCTAGATTTCATCTTTGTAAATTTGCCAATGCCAACTGAGTTTTGGTAAAGGTTATGAGAGTGAATTAGCTACGGAATATAATTGGAATGTATATGCTTATTTGACTTAGGAGTCATTTTTTCCAATATTACTGCACTCCAAGGGATTCTTTACATTGTTAGCCATGGGTGCCAGGCACCCACAGCACCCATTCAAATCCCACCTGTGCCTAGAAGGCCGTCTCTACATCCGAGTTCCCTCTTCTGGGCCCTGAGGACGCCTCTCCATATGTATTCATTAGTGTTATTCTTACAATGACTCCAGTAATGAGTGCTCAGGCGGCTTCCTTTTGAACACTGTACAGTACATCACACACTCAGATAGGGAGATGTTTATCGGTCCTTTTCCAATTATATTTCTCCAGATTAAGGTGTCGCCGTGGCACTTGTTTCCTTGACAACGCCGTCGTTATTTCACCCTTCCTCCAAGCGCCCTTAATCTGAGCGGATATGAAAACTCTTCATGTTTTTTGTTTTTTTTTCACAGTTAGCCACAGTAGTACCGTCTGGCTTACCTCTTAAGCCCTACATCATGGGGTTCTTTTGTGACTGAC
>NW_027605350.1:0-23701 GCF_048128805.1 Centroberyx gerrardi | reverse complement strand
TAGACTTTATGAATTTCATGCTCAAATGCTGCGTTTCAAAAAGTTTTTGTAGTCCTTTTTTTTGGTAATCTTTAGTGTACCAGGCCAGCCAACAACACAGCAACACAGTCGTATTAATTTGAATGGGAATATCTATGCATTCTAGTTCTGTGGGAGAGAATTCCTTGTGTAGCGCATGCCCAGTCTGGCTGCAAATCTCTACCAATCGTATACGAGGAACAGCCACAGCTCTATTTGCATCAGCTTTCTACAAAACCATCCGCTCTGCTCCTCTCAGCTCATTCTCTGCTGTAAAGTACCGAGATCTCGTCATGCCTGAACCCGCCAAGGCAGCGCCCAAGAAGGGCTCCAAGAAAGCCGTGACCAAGACCGCCGCCAAGGGCGGCAAGAAGCGCAGAAAGACCAGGAAGGAGAGCTACGCCATCTACGTGTACAAGGTGCTCAAGCAGGTCCATCCCGACACCGGCATCTCCTCCAAGGCCATGGGCATCATGAACTCGTTCGTCAACGACATCTTCGAGCGCATCGCCGGTGAGGCGTCTCGCCTGGCTCACTACAACAAGCGCTCCACCATCACCTCCAGGGAGATTCAGACCGCCGTCCGCCTGCTGCTGCCCGGTGAGCTGGCCAAGCACGCCGTGTCCGAGGGCACTAAGGCGGTCACCAAGTACACCAGCTCCAAGTAAACCGCCTGGAGCCACATCCACCCAAAGGTCCTTTTAAGGGCCACACACTGATTCAACTAAGAGCTCCTATACTCACATATTTGATATGGGGAAATCTGTTCTCTGAAGTCTTGTTGCATTGGTTTTAATATAACACGGAGTAGGATATACATCAAAGCAATCCAGCTGTTGTGACACATTTTTGCTGCTGGAAACATTTATCCATTGAGTGGAACTTCTATTTACCTTCCAACTCTGTATAGTGTGTATGTGTATATACACACACACACACACATGTATATATATTTACATACATTTGCTGATTAGAAGCTCTATAGATTTCATGATGCATCTGTCTTGTGAAGGGACCATTCCTTATGCAATTCATACTAAACACATCTGATATGACAGTAATATATATCACGCTGTATAAGAAAGCATGACAAGCTCCAGCAAAGATAGCAGGGTCAGTTTGTGTTGTGGTGGCCAGACATGTTCAAGCTGTTTTTTCACAGTCCAGAAAGCATTTTTTTAATTCTTAAGAACCATTTGTTGTATTTCGCTTTGCCTTCAAACAGCTTCACTATTGGTTGACTTGCCAGTTCAGCTACTGTAGCTTTACAATTCTAGAATTAACTATAATGTAATTTTAGTCAGGGCAAGGATTTCGTGAGTTGGACTATAAACGGAGTCCATCAATCAGTTCATATCCTCCTTCCTTCCAGCTGAATCTTCCTCAGTCTGAGTTCAGATTCCTCTCTGCCTCCATAAAGCTGTGAGAGAGAAAACAGATTCCTCCCCGTCGGGGAATTGAACCCCGGTCTCCCGCGTGACAGGCGGGGATACTGACCACTATACTAACGAGGAGAGGTGCTCAACACTGGGACCCGGTCACGTGGTAGTGACACTGCTCTAAACGTGTTTCATTCATTTTCTGTGGGAGTTGTAAAACACTACGGATGCAATATATTTTTGGCCACAACGTGGGAGTCTATGGGCTGGTGGCGCTGTTCCCACTATTGCCGGCTAGTGAGAGAAACAAGCCTCTGTAATATGGGAATACAACAATGAAATATGTAAATACTAAAACGTTTAAATGTTTAAACTCAACTGTTACTTGGATGTTCATCTAAATGATGCCTTGAATATGTGTCGTATTTTTTTTTTTATCTCCCATAATTATTGAAATTTGTAACTACTGAGCAATAAACTGTATTGAAAATGTCTTGAATGGTTATATAACATTTAGAATAAAACTTTTAAATACACATACACACATGCATTCACTCTGTGTCCACACAGACATGCTCAGATCAGATGAGACACAAAGACTGAAAACCACAATTTGTTCCTGTGTATATGTGGAGCTACATGGCTCTTTCTTTCTTTCTTTCTTTCTTTCTTTCTTTCTTTCTTTCTTTCTTTCTGTCTTTCTTTCTTTCTTTCTTTCTGTCAGCAGTGAAATAAAATAATTAATGCAAAAGGCATTCTGGTCCAGGCCAAGGGGACCAGGGCCTCCGGCTCCTTCAAGATCCACAAGGCTGAAAAGGCCAAGAAGCCGGCTGCCAAGAAAGCCGCTCCGAAAGCCAAGAAACCCGTCAAGAGCCCGAAGAAGAAGGACAAATCCCAGAAGAAAGTAAAGAAGACTGCAGCGGCCAAGAAACCAGCTAAGAGCCCCAAGATGCCGACTAAGAGTCCCAAGAAGGCGGTGAAGAAGCCCGCTGCTGCCAAGAAACCTGCCACAAAGAAGGCTGCCAAACCCAAAGCAGCAAAAACCTCAGCTAAGAAAGCAGCACCGAAGAAGAAGTAGGCCTAAGCTTCCTGGCTTTACCATTGTTTGCCCCCAAAAGGCTCTTTTAAGAGCCACCCACAACTTCCATGAAAGAGCAGTTTGCATGTGTTCAATTATATGCACTGAAGCACTGCAACACGGTTAAATCAAATTACAGACATGACGTAATCTGCACATCAGGCGCATTAGAGATCGATTTAGATCCATTTCTATACACTGACCAACTTTTGATTTTGTGCCTCTGTATGGGAAACACTGCATTTCACAGTCAACGACGCCCTCTAGAGGCCATTTGATGAAGCGCATCATCTCACTAAGCGTTACCTGACTGCCTGACCTGAATTTGCCTCGTGATGCCCTCGGCTGCGCCATGGGAAAAATGATGCATTGGGCTATTGATTTCCCTGTACATGTTCTAATCCATATTCTATATAGACAAAGCACTAACTATAGTAATACATCATAAATATCTGTGCGTATGAATGCTAGAATGTCTGAATACATGCAACTACTGCATACATAGTTTGTCTACTAGTTTATAAATTGTTGCATACATTTTAATGTATGCAACAATGAATGAAGTAAATCCATACCTGTAAGAAATCCATGTAATTTCCATTCTTCACACACCACCGCAGTGTGTTGAAGCCTACCATTTTTATTCTATTTGTTTACTTTTATCGTTTTAGTTTATCTTTATGTATTTCTGTTGTGTTTCGTTTCATCGTACTGTGTGTGTGTCTGCATTGGCTGTTGGCCAGGTTACAGAGTTGCCAGCCTGTTGCCTATTATAGTTATGGGATTTTTGTTTCCATTACTATTAACATACAGCCTTTTCTGCCATATTTCTATTATGTATAACTCTTTCTTTCAGTATGGTACACAGTAAAACAAGAGGTCCCATGTTGGGTTACAAGCAAAAGTAAAAATGATCAAATTATTAGCAAATGATCTATACATATTTTATACTATCAACCAAAGATCCACACAACACAAAGGCTCAATGCGGTGCTGATAGGTGTTGATAGCAGATGACAGTATCTGCTGTTTTGGTCGACTTATTAAATTTTGGGACGTCTTCATTGTTTTGAGAGCTTGATTGCATTTTCTGCATGAAATTAACTGTTTGGTTAAACAGCGTCTTAGTGTTGGCAAAAACTCAGTATTAAGAAATGCTTATAAACAATTGTGAAAACTAAAAAAATGGCATCGTCCTTATTATGTGCTGTGAATGTGAAGCTGAATATCCATGGCTTTTCATCAGGTGATAGAATTAATACATGTCATTGTTATAGTGCTACACATACTTACTGATGTTTAAAATGTAGAGTAAAAATTTTCATATGTAAATTATGGCTTATGTGTTGTACTGCAATTCTCAGCAGTTCAGGCAAGATATTTTAATTGGGGGTGGGGGGCTACTATAACTAGTCATTCCATGCAAGAAATGGGTTTGATCCCTGTTTTGTGTAGTTTGGCCCAATTAAGAAAACATAAAATCATCGGCCACTTTATTAGGTACACCTGCTGGCACACCTGCTGACTAATTGGTACAAGTGAAGAAAAAAGGACTACAGAGCATGTTTATCTATGCTTTCTAATTTGGGCTTTCATTGTTAGTGGGGAGAGCAGAACATTTTAAGGTAGCTTTGTATTCTAAAAATGACAACAGAAAAATGTGGTATTGTTAAAAACGAAACTACATACAGAACACAGTAGTAGAACACATGCTGTACAAGGAAGCCTGCGAATCCCCAGCCCTGCAGTACAAGGAAGCCCACAAATCCCCAGCCCTGCAGTACAAGGAAGCCCACAAATCCCCAGCCCTGCTGTACAAGGAAGCCCCCAAATCCCCAGCCCTGCAGTACAAGGAAGCCCAGGAGCCAGGGGAGAGGCCATGTTTAACCACATACTGACGGTACTTGTGTAGGAGACACAACAAATCAAGGGACAAATGATAAATGCTCTGCTGAAACAAGGTGACTGTGCATCAGCCATGCTTCCTGAAGGTGCACTGGGATAGTGGTGTGCATGTATGTTAATTCTGAGGCTGCTCTACAGACAATGAATAGCGTACTGATTTTGTGCTGCCATAAAATGTCTTCTCACTCACAAATAATACTGTGGTGTGCTCTTTGACTTTACTCTGACATTTTACAAGCAAGTCAGTGCAGTAGTCCAATTCCAACAGTTTTCCAACTCAGAAACATTTCAAAAATATAATATTTTCTTTCACTGACTTTGAGAAAGCTATTCACGCCTTATCAATGTCGGCCATCGCCCCATTCATTGTCTATGGAACAGCCCAAAAGTTAAGGTTGTTTAACTATCATCGGAGAGAGACTTTGAAAAGAGAAAAGAGAGTTATGTGATATATATGTGATGTGATTAATTGATTCTCAACTCTGGTCCTGGGGCTTTCTATTCTATCAGACACTTAAAAAGCTTGCTCAATGTGTTGCATGCCTTCCACTACTAGTAGGTTCTCATTACTATTATGTCTTTCCAAAAAGTGTTGTGCCATAGGGTAATCAAGATTTTGTTTCCTGATGGCGTATTTGTGTTCTGAGACCCTGTCCAGGTGTCTTTGCCTGTCCTACATAGAAACAATTACAGGGACACTTGAGACGGTAGACCACAAAGGTGGTGTTGCAATTAGGCCTAATGAAATGTTTCTATTTGTCTTTAAATCAGTAAATTATTTGTTTTGATAAATGTTAACGCAATTGCATGTATTCTTCAAACATTTGTAAGTGCCTGTAGGTCTTTTTAGCCAAGCATTGTCCATGTGTTTTGCAGGAAGATGACTGGGGAAGCCTATTCCTGATGGTTGGAGCTCTTCTATAAGAGAGTTAAAGGATAAGGCTGGTGTTTTTTTAATGCATTTCTTACCGTCAACAAATCCTATGAAAATAACAAAAGCATGAATTTGTTTTGCTTGTCCATGTAGCCGAAGCCCAATAAAGCCATGTCCCCGTAGTCCTAGAACTCCATTGTATTACAAAAAACTATTAAAAACACATCGAAGAGCCATGCTGTTGCTCTGCAGCATATTTCATCATTGCGATGCACCGGGCCGGCCGACTTTTTCCTCAAATAACTTAATAAGCCGACCAAACACGTTTTCGATCTCAGGAAAGTAGTTCCATAGCACCGAAAATAGTCCCCGTCATAATGAAGAATTTGTTCCCATTTGAATTTGATTTGGTAATAACTACAATAGCCTGACTTTTCGTGGTAACAGTTAAAATTAAAATTAAAATTAAAAAGTCTTTGTGAGCTGTATTTAAAGGTCTTTAGCTTACAATTGGAGCCAATGACTTCCGGATTGAAGGCTAAAAAAGGTCCGTGGGAAGTCGGAAAGTAGAGTAGAGCAAACGCATTGTTGATTTTGTTATTTTCATGGGATTTGTTGACAATAACAAATGTATATAAAAAAATACCAGCCGTATCCTTTAATGTATGTTTTTTTAGCTGATGGGTCTGATTGCTGAGAGAGAAAGCCCACATGTTTTTCCAGTTTGAAAACCAGAAGCAGAAACCAGCTCAGCAAGTGGTGCGTTCACCCATTAGGTGCAGCGGCTTCAAATGACGCCCCAGTGAAAACACACCTTAACACTTATCTTCCTTCACTTGGCCTTTTGCTGCTCCTCTGAGTCCTCAATTCAACCCCATCCGCCTTTACTCTCGTACCATTTAAAAAAAAAAAAATTCTGAGTTAATTTTTTTATTTTTATTTTGAGTGTGCTGTCTGCAGTTATGGCTCTGCAAGAATATAAACGTCTCAATGACTCGCTGTTCACCTATAAAGGCAGTGTTTTCCCAATGTATGACGAATATGAACTTACGCCGGAGTATATCGACAGCTTGGAAGACTTCAGTATCAGAGACGATGATGTCTTTGCTGTTACTTTCCCCAAATCAGGTAAGATCGGTTTGAGATTAATCACAATCAGATTTTATCTCATGTGTAGGCCTATGTATATATTTGTGACTATGCTTTTGTGCATTTTGTGTATGTTGGAAATGTTACTACTACAATCCTTTCTGTATAATTAAACACAGTTAGGTACTGTATTTCCCATAAAACTATATATTCAATCACAGTAAGCTACCAAGATCAAATCAAGATCAAATCAATCAGACAAAAAAATTAATAAAATACTGTGATTTCATGAAATATTCCCATGCTTTTATCACAAAATTATATTTTTAAACATTTTCCATTATAAACAACACATTACAAACGTATCATTAATTCAAGAGATGTTTATTCAATGAATACTTTTCAGGGACACTTTGAGTGAAATAGCATTCATGAGATTGTCAAATGGTTCTTTGACTTAAAGCCCCCATGTGTACGATTTGAAAATTGTTGATTTTGGCAACTCCTAGTGGAAGTGCCAAAAAAGGACAGTCGCAAATGTCTTTGCAACCTCTTAGGCTTTGTGATACCCTGCTTTCATACAGCCACAATATGTAAACAAAATACTGCTGCAGATAACTGTAGCTCAAGCATTAGTTCCTATATTATTCCCAATGACAGCATTGTACTATGAAGTAGTTTGTTATTGTGAGAATTCGGGTTAATTGTAATTGGGTTGTTGTGAACATAGCCTATCCAACATTTACTATTCTGATGCTACGAGCTGCAGCTAATGGAAAATCCCCCACCCCCCCCCCACCCCCCCCCACCCCCCCCACCCCCACACACACACACACACACACACACACACACACACACCCTGCACAATAACCTGGAGCCTAGCCCCTTGGAAGCTAAAAGCTTTCATGAACCGGATATAGTTTGAATCACTATTGTGGTATATCAATTAGTGAAATGTAAATGTTATCTTGAATTAAAACATCCTGGATTATCACTTTAACTGCACTAATCGCACTAAACCGTACTAACATTAAACTGAACTGAAACCAACCAGGAACAGTGTGGACCCAGCGGATCGTGACCCTGATCTACGAGGAGGATTTCCCAGAGGGGAAGGACAGCTACACCTATGACCTGATGCCCTGGCTGGAGTACCTGGACAGGGACAACAACTACAACAAGCAGCGCTCCCCCTTCCTCTCCCAGAGCTACAGCACCCGGCCCTCGCCACGGCTCTTCTGCACCCATCTGCAACACCACCTCGCACCCAAGGGCCTGCGCGAGAGGAAGGCCAAAGTTTGTTAATGGCCATGTGCCAACACACACACACACACACACACACACACACACAGCTTTTGGGTGATGTAACAAACCCTCTACCGGCCATATTGGAGGTCCTCAGCTGTTAGGCAACTGTGGCAGCTGATTGGCTTTCCTCTATGAGTGAAATAAGCTGTCAGTGTTTGGTTTGAATGAAAACCTGCATACTTTTGGTGCTGCATGGCACATGATTGGATACCGCTGGTCTATGTCATCTGCCCTGCCTTCTCTCCCCAGGTGATCTACGTGATGAGGAACCCTAAGGATGTTATGGTGTCCTACTTCCACTACTCCAATATGGTCACTCAGCTGGAGAGCCTTGAAAACTTTGATGAAATGATGGACAAGTTCCTTGGCGGACAAAGTAAGTGATGCAGTGCCAACTTTCACAGAGACTCGCACTCCACTAGGTCTTTGCCACCTTAAATATCACTGCTGTCACAGAGAACCACACAACTCACTGTTTTTATGTTTTTCTTTTGGAGAAGGTTTATGTAGACCGTTATGTGAGTGTATTTCGTGACACTTGGGGCTTTGAAACTTGTTAAACAAATATGTAAAATGCCGCAATTTGAGTAATACAAAGGCGTCTATATTTTACAGTTTATATGGAAAAAACAGTCGATGCACCAGTCAATTTGTACATTACCAACATTGTGGTACATGTACACATGCACTACATTTACCAGCGATGTGGTAAATGTACAATTAGCTCGCCAAAAATTCCCACATCATCCGGGTTACCTGCACATGACCCGGTTCCTGTGAAGACTACTTCCATTCACCGGTTTCTTTGCTGATTTCCCTCTGCACTTGTTCAGTAATCTCTCACAGCTTCACTTGAATGTAAACAAAACGCACGTGTTTTATGTCCGTTCACATAGCACCATCCAAATGGTTTAGCTGCCAGTTCATAGAGCCCACTTTTAAAAAACATAAAGTCATAATGTTGTGAATTAAAATTTTAAAATCCCATTATTGAGTTATCTGCCTCGATGCGGAATCGTTCAAGAATAAATTGTGATGCATATAAGAAACTATTATCCCCCCACCTCTAAAGAGGAGTAGAGGAAATACAGTTTGATTGCACTGCTGTATATAGACAGATACAATGTAGAAGAAAGAGCCCCATCTTTGCTCACTTTGTCGTTCTCTCTCTGTCAGCGGTTGGAGGCAGCTGGTTCGACCATGTCAGAGGATGGTACACAAACCAGGACAAGTACAACATCCTTTTCCTCAGCTACGAAGAGATGATCAAGGTAAACAGCAGTAGTGCACACACACACACACACACACACACACACAAATCTTGTTCATTTTTGTTGTGCTTCAGGACTTGCGGTCGGCAGTGGTGCGTCTGTGTGAGTTCTTAGGGAAGAACTGCTCGGACGCGACTGTAGACCGCATCGTGGAGAGGGCGACTTTCAAAAACATGAGTCGCGATCCCAAAACCAACTATGACCATGTGCCTGAAAACTTCAACGACTACAACAAGGGAAAGTTCTTCAGGAAAGGTGAGCGCTCGGTTTTCACCTTGGAGCACGTCTGTAGTTAAGACCCCCTTAGTCATTTCCAAGTCAATTCCTTGACCAGTAGACTTTGAGTCAAAACCAGATCCTACGGGGCTCAAGTCGACCGGGACTAGAGCAAACTTGTGTCCTATATGCAAAACCAAGACCAAAGTAGGATAGTAGTAGTAATATCATCAGATATTCAGTGGGAAATTATCGCCTGCTGTGTGTGTTTGTGTTGTTTTTTTCAGGTACCACTGGAGACTGGAAGAACTCGCTGACCGTGGCCCAGAGCGAGCGCTTTGACCGGGTCTTCCAGGAGAAAATGAAGGACCTGCCGCTCAAATTCATCTGGGACATCGCTGAAATCCAGGGCTAATTCTCTCTTGCTCTCTCTCAAGATTTACACCTTTTTCGAAAACATGTTGACAGAAAAAGTTAAACCTACACTGTTAGAAGGGGGAGTAAGGAGACAGCACTTATCAGGTTCTGAAACACCATAAGCAGTGCAATGCAACCATTGAAACACTGGGATTGGTGTTTAGGTGGGGCTCAATGTCAGTTTGGGAGCACTTTAAACACTTTTTACTTTAACACCATCTGTTTGTCCATCATGCACAACATTTTGGATGCCACTGAACCAAAGGGGTGTTACAATGTTTATGTATTATTGTGTAATTGTCTATACAGTATACAATAAGTATACAGTATACTTTACTTATGAATTTTTATTAAACCAACCCTAACCCTCAAAATTGTACTAATTGGGCTAAGGATGGCCCTATAATACGATATATTGAATGCTGTTGATTGTTTATTGATGAAACTAAGATTTGTTTGTGACAAAGTGCTTTACAATAAAAACAGACACATTTAAAATGCAAAGAGAATAAAACAAACTAAAAGCCATAAAAACTAATCACATTATAAAAACACAAAAAGTAAAATGAACTAAAATGCCATAAAATATAATGAAATCACTGAAAAGCAATTTTAAACAAGTGGGTTTTTAACAGTGATTTAAAAGACGATACAGAGTTTGCAGCCCTGATCTCCTCAGGCAAGTCCTTCCAAAGTCTAGGAGCCCTGACTGCAAAGGCTCGGTCCCCTCTGTGCATTAATCTGGACCTTGAAACAAGAAAGGACGTATCCGAAGATCTCAGGGAGCGGGAAGGGACATAGGGCAATAAGAGATCTGACAAGATAGCTTGGGGCAAGGCCTCTCTGGGCTTTGTAAGTAATCAATACAATCTTAAAATCAATTCTAAAAGCAACAGGTAGCCAGTGTGGGGAAGCCAGGACAATTTAACCACTGAGATTATTTCTGCCTCCAGAGAAGCTCTGCCTCCAAGAAACAGGTTGCATAGTTTTGCATAACTACATTTTAGTTTGCATAATTACATTTTAGTTTGCATTACTAAAATTCCAACCTGCAACTTTTCAACCGTCAACCTATCAGTGGCTTGTAGTTTCAGAAATTTCTCCACCAATTTAATTTCTTAGCTGCCAAAGTAGTTTAGAAAAGAAAGATTGAACGCAGGCTGGCTACCACAATCTACCACAATTTGGCCAGTGGCTTGCTTTACTGTAATTTCAACCTCTATAAATAACTTTAATATGGGTTGTGGTTTATTGAAATATGTGACATGACAGTGACAGACTGGTGCCAACTGAGGAGAGGGGTCAGAGGTCATGTGTTCTTGGCGCTGACCAGAACGATCTGGATGTTTCTTCTTTTCATCTCTCTGGTCATCTGACACCAAGTGCAGCTCGTACAGCAGGTGGCATACACACAGTCATTACACATGGTGCCCTGCAGAGAGATACAGAAAGATTAGGCAGACAGATAAATAGACTGGATCTCCTTTGGATGGTGATGGTGTATTATTCTTTTTTTTTTAAATATATTTTATTTTGCGGATTAACAATAGACATACAGACGTGTAGGAAAAGAAAAAAGACATGACAGTATAAGAAAAAAAGAAAAGAAAAAATATATATGTATAAATAAATTAAAAAAAAATAAGAAAAGGGTGTAACATGGGCTGACAAATCAAATTATGGATTATAAATAGGCATTTACAATTTGCAGATAAATAAAAAAACAATCTACACAAACATACTGGTATGTGTATATACAAAAATGTCACTGTGGCTTTCATGTCTCGTGCCCAAATATATCTAACGTGGTGAAGTACAATATAAAACTCTATTATCTTATACAACATAACATGTAATGCCCCACCACATACCGAAATGCCATCTGACATATTCATAATAGTCTCAAAGAGAAAAAATCTAATAGATATCATGTATATGGTAGAGTTGTACTATATCACAGTGTAGTAAATAATAATAAAGATAATATATGGCCCAACTATCCCAAGAGGGTGGTCAAATCTTTTCCAAGTGATCTAGAAATGGTCCCCAGATCTCGGAGAATCTTTTTTCTGTGTTAGGTTTTCTGTCACATATTATTTCATGCAGCCATTTATGGAAACAGGGTGAAGAAGAAGATTTCCATTCTAGTAAAATCAGTTTTTTGGCTATCACCATTCCCAGCATCAGTGATGGTGTATTATTCTTGATACAAATGTGAAACTATTGAGTGTGAAAACCCCAGCATCAGTGCACTACTTGACACACACATACTTACAACCTACTACTACTACTACAGCTCTTTAAAAGTCACTTTAATGTTTTGTTTTGCCGTTCAACATCTGAATGGTACATATAAGCAAGGCAAGGCAAAGTTTAGTTATATAGCACATTTCATACACAAGACAAATGTGATGTGCTTCACATAAAACACAAAAAATACATAATTTGTCAGGTAAAATGACATTATCAACTCTTAAAATTACACTACAAAGAAAGATAGACATAGACACACACTCTACGCCTCAATTTTCTTAAGGATTGAAACTCTTCTCAGCCCCTTCACTTACACAGATGGAAGTGGATTTAGCATTTCGAAGCTGCACTGTGCAATATTTTTTTTTTTATGTTAATATAGGCTACATGCGACTTATCAGCCTAAATCACAAATTGGGACTGCTTCAGAGAAGAGTGTCCCATCTCCATGAATTAAACACACTATAGCTTCTACAGCTATAGCTTCACTCTATTTGCCCAAATAACATTTTTGGTCTCAAATTTTCACTGGTGGGAAATTTTCTCCATCAAAACTTCAGAGCAAAGTGTCTCCTAAACAGCAGCGAGCGCTTGCTGGACTCACCAACCTGAACTGATGACTGAACCTCTTCACCACCTCCACCCCACCAGACACTAAGAGGAATTAGGTCTGAGGAGTGTGCAGTTTACTGACGTCACTTTCACTTTCTGGGTAGGCTATTTCATTTAAACAGTAACCTCTCGCTGCAATTTGGGGCTGCCAACGTACAAAATTGCCTAGTGCAGTTTTAAATAATAATAATAATAATAATAATAACAAAAATATCATATATTTTACTTGGATTCACCTGGTCTGTTTCGTGGAAAGGGAAGGTGTTCCTGATGTTTTGTACACTCGATATGAATGAATGTAAAAAAAAAATCAGGAACATCTGAATACATCAAAACAGTTTCCTGGAAAATATCCATCTAGTAGTAACCATGAAAAAACAGTGTCTGTGTATTTTTCTCTTTTGAGGTGAGTTGTTTTTGTACAATTTGCCAGTTTAATCATTCATGTGTGCAAATGAAGTAACAGTTAACACTATTTGGGTTCAAACCGTATTTAAACTTTCTATTATGGCCTTACCTTGATGCCGTAGCGTTCCCGCATGGAAACCCTCATGGTCATGGTGATGGGTGGGATGCAGCCAAAGACGTCCAGCAGGGGGAGGCAGAGACACTGACCGTACTCCTTGGTGGTTTTACAGGCGTAGCAGGGACAGCACCAGAAGGCAAAACAGCCTTCCAGGAAAGAAACGCACACAAAAGGACTGGGTGAACAAACTATTACTACAAACAGACACACCTGCAAACTCAGAGACAGAGAGGAACACACACCCACACCCACACCCACACACACACACACACACACACACACACACACGCAAAGAGGTTTAAAATAGAAGTGAAGACATGAAGAAGTGAAGAATGAAAGTGACAGAAAAAGCTTCACCTCTCTCTCACCTCTTATTTCATTCCCTGGCACTTCTCTACCTAACATGATCATTCTAGGGTCATTGACCTCTGACCCTTGACATTACTATAGGTTGCTTGCGATGTTTGCAATGATTGAGAAATCTAGGCTTACTCTACTTTTGCACTCATTGTAATTCACTCTGAACAAGGGCTTCAGCTAAATGCTCAAAATGCAAATGTAAATGGAAGTAGCTGCTTGAAAGCAATTTAAATCATTTTAAGTAATTAAAATGTCTGTGTTCCCACTACAAGAATAACTTGACATCCAAAACAACAGCTATAACTACATTTTTGGCTTAATCTCAGAGCAATTGTTTGTTGTTTATCATTAATTGTAAGCTTACCTTTCACTGTCATACTGAATATTTAAATTGAAATCACGCTATCTGCTGTTTATTGTGAGACCAGACATGATTAATTAAGGCTTCTTCTCTGATCTCACTAGTTTATCAGTGGTACCCAGATGTTTTCTTTAGATAACAGTAAATTGTTAGTGATTGTAGTGATGATTTCTATGCAATAAAATGATGACATCACTAGAAATCATGTTTTAAAGGCATGTTTTTAACTTGAAAGTACTTTAACAAAGACTAGTAACTAGTTAATATTTAGGGCGAGTAACAAGGTAAAGTAACTAGTTCATTTTAATAGTAACTTTCCCCAACACTGTGCATGGATAAATAAGGATGAAAAAAAATGCTGACTTACTAACAAAGCGTGTCACAGTATATGTATACAGATGCGTTGAAATCCACATAAATCAACAGAAACTTACAGTCGGGCACGTCGTCACAGCAGTCACATATTCCAGATCCCCATTCAGCAGAGTCTTTGGCCTCCAACACTGGCTGAGGCTGCCTGATGACCAGCTTGGAAGACATGATGGTTTCTAACGTGTAGGATTTAGAGTTCAGTGCATGTCAGACGGTTAGCAGCTGAGGAACGTCACAGGTGTAAGCAAGGAGGGCACAAGGTGGTATGTGCTGTGACTCTCTGTGAGTTGTTGACAGGCCTCTGCACCACTGTCACCGAGACAAATTCCTGGATATTTACTGTATTTGGTGATGGAAATGATTAAGATTCTCATTGTGATTACAAACTATAAGGGACGTCTCACACAAATAGACAGTACACATTAGACCATCAAAAAATGCTTACTCTAAGGGAATCATTAGTAAGCATATGACAATAATAATAATAATAATAATAATAATAATAATAATAATAATAATAATAAACATATCTTGGTTAGAAAAATATTTTATAGCATTTTTCTAACAAGATACAAACATAGACACAACACAATATTAAAACACAAAAATATTATATTTACTTACATTTCATATATTATATAGAGAGTATAGCCTATAGAGAGTATACAGTATACATTGAATATGGCTGCCAATTCTGTTTGGAGGGCTAATAAAGAGAATAATGATATCTTACCTGTGTGTGTGTGTGTGTGTGAGAGAGAGAAAATTCTGGGACTGACGCTGTATTACAACTGATCACTGCAATGAGAAGCTTTCATTTCTTAGTGAGATCAGAAAGAGCTTCAAAGAACAATACACCTTTGCACAAACTAGCCAAACCTGTCCGCCCTGCGATGCTTCAACATTACTCTGGTATTATTCCTTGTAACCACAGAGAATCCAAAAACGAGGGTGAGGCTATGCCATGATCACCACCAAACCCACGTCATACTGTACAGAAAATTCTGCAACATTATTCCACTCGGTAGCTGTAGAGCTGAAACGTTGGGATCTGGAGGTACAATTCCTGCTCCATTTTTCCCATGAGCTGTCAGATTATTAAAACAACTATACACTGTTTGTTCCTGTAGAGGGCATCAGTCAATCTTATTTCAACTTCCTTGTTCAGAAATGTCTCTGTGAAATTTCCCTGTGAAATACGACACTATCCACAAGCTTTCATCCAGTTCCCACCAGTCAGAGATGATGTTACCAAAAAAAGTTAAAGGAAAACTGTTAGATCTCATCAATCTGTGATGCTCAATACATTCCAGGAGTTAAGGAGTTATTTTGTGATGAAGTGTTGTAATTTACTTTTTTGGTGAACCCACTTTCCCTCAGCCTGCCTCGTCTACTTCTACTTCGGTTACTGATTTCCTACTTTTCCCAGAATGCCTTTCTTGAACTTGTTCCATTCAGCTGTGGGTTATGCATGTCGGTGGAGAGAACATTAATGATAGTGGAGTGAGTTTTTCCAGTCGAGAAAAAGCAAGAGCTGCGTCCCTTACTGAAAACTCAACCTGTCTTGTGGCTGCATTGCATTCTGGTCCATTTCCTGCTACTGTGGGTGGAGAAATTGGTCTCTCTGCCTCTTCTATGGTAGATTTCTCCCTGTATGATTGTTGAACATTGGTGGAAAATGGCGGCTTTAGCTCTATCGACATGTTTTATCCACAGGAATGAGAAAAATACAGCTCCAAACAACAAAATGGACTCAGATATGCACGGTATACCGTCAATAACTGTTTTCAAACAGTGTTAAAGTGCTATAGGGTGGATTTTTCCTTTACTTGCTCTGAAGTTGTACATTGTTGGTAGCCAGACTGAAGTGGCGTTCCAGCTCATGATTGAATTCATAGCTGGTTGGTTCAGTTCAAAGCTTAAAACTCTTTACATTGTGATTTTCTGAAATGCCTATGAATGAATGGTAAATTTACTCTTGGACCCAGGGCCTGTAGGTGTGGGCATATTTCAGCTCTATTGTGTGCAGCATCAATTAAGGATTGCAGGGAAATGCACAAATTGTCACTAAACGTCAGGTCACCCTTCTGCGCCCCAGAGTGACTTCCTGGATCAGGTTTAGGAACGTCGTCTGTTCGAATCTTTGGATTGTCTGGGGAAATTTGGGCTGGAAAATGAGTGAATAACTCTCTCCCATCCGTCACCAATTACTGTGGAGGAACCTTTTAGCGAGGCACAACTGCAATTGCAAGCCACAAACCACAGTAAAGGCTGTGGTTATACTGTGCAGCGATACCAATTCCACCTCAGGTATGTTGGCAACCTGTTGCACATAAAATGAGACCAGGCTTCTGCAGGGCCACACCTGTGAGAGAGACCTTGGAGCTGGCATTGACTATGGTTTCTATTCTCGGCTGATATTGTTTCTATGTTCTGTGACTTTGCAAATAGACTAAAAGACAAGCCCCCAGTATTCAGTGGTGTAAAACAGAGTAAAATGAAGCGAAAAGAGGGGAGAGTTAAAATGGCGTCAGTTCTCCAACAGAAACTCCTCTCTGGACGCTGAGCTGCAATTCCTGTTAAGAGAACAAAGACCGCTGAATGCCACTTAAGTTACATCAGCATCTGTAATACAATCATATAATTCAGGCGTCATGCAGGAAGTATTCATCCACTGAATCTCCCCAGCTGTAACAATCATAGTGTGACTACATTAACATTCAACACGTTCTAACCCTTAAAAAGATCAGTAGGTTTCAGTGGAGAGTTTTAGTGTCACATGATGCTCTTCATGTTGTTTCCTGACTGAGAATACAATTGTGGGGGAAACACTGAATACTTAATATTTGCACAAAATATCGTCTATCGGCAGTTTTAATACAAAAATATCTATTTATAAAAACCCAACCAATTTGCATATAATTGTTGAAATTGTTGATGAAATAAATAAATACATATCGTTTTACTCTATTTTATTTTATTTTCAGAGTCATTCCATTTCAACCAAACTACCAGACCACTAACAGGGATTTAGCAGCTTTCCCATGCTCTTTGACCCAGATACACGGCTGCCATGAGGCAGCACTTACCAAACGCTCAGATGTACCATGATACAGCTCTCTCTCTCTCTCTCTCTCTCCCTCTCTCTCTCTCACACACACACACACACACACACACACACAGTCTGGCACATATGAACACGATGAACCTTGACCTAGTTCGGTGTGTGTTCAGTGTGTGGTCGAGTGCTGGTCAACGTGTGAGTGGCAGATTATGGAGCCTGTTCAAATGGTTTAGTGAAATATTAAAATAGTTGAAATAGCTGAGTGGTTAGGATTACAACCGTCCCATGCTCTGGACTTCTGTATGAGAATGTATTCATACATGTGCATATACACATTAATTATACATATTTTGTATACACAAATATGTGTGTACACTTGCAAACACACTAAGTCAAACTAAAATAGAAAAATAAAATAGTGCCATAAATTAAAAACAGTATTTTGGGACAATGCATTACTTTTCAGCACAACAACAACATATATTAACATAGGTCATTATTAACACATGTTGTGTTGAAAAGTAACACTAACATATTATTAAAAACTTAGACACACTGAAATATGGGAACATTTATATCTTGAACCACACATATAGGCAGTGACTTCCTGAACCATGCTCCTTTTTTGCAAGAACTGTTTGTTCAGTATGTCGTCACTTGCAATGGCACACATGCCTCACACACACACACACACACACACACACATTACCAGTCCCCCAGTTCTCTGGCTTCGTCTACAGCAGAACCTGTTGAACTGGCAGTTGATTCAGTCAATGATTGTTCAGAGCAAACAGACATATACCAGCGGCCCTGCAGACAGGAGCGGGTCGTCTGCTGTCACCTCAACTTTTTCAGGAAATTTTGTCCAAAATCCCAAAATTGAAGTAAGCATTTTACAGATGGCCACGTGCAGGAGGCCGACAAGTTCAACATCAACCCAAACAAATGCAACATTTGCACTGTTATGGCATGGTAACAGTCCATATTAAACAGGTTTTTTGACCCGATATCTGAAATATATTTAGGTCCTGATTTTACTTAACAATGCAGGTAGCATGGACGACTACAGATGTCCCAACTTTTATTTTGGTGCTATATTTACATTGGTGCAGACTGTCACATCAACATCTATTCAACATCAAAAGCTGTTTTTTTTCTCTTAAAAGGCTTCACTGATTTACTTTTTTCAAAGCAGCCTTGGCCTTTCATCGGCACAAAGCCGCTTGTGCGTCACCAAAAGGACTGAGGAAAGAGAAAAGAATTTGGGTCAAGTCGTCATCAGTTGTGCATTTTTAATTTTTGTACACACACACACACACACACACACAGGGCATACAGTCCTCTGCTGGATCTCCCCACTAGGTCAGAGATAGAGATAGAAAGAGAGCGAGAGAGCGAGAGAGAGAGAGAGAGAGAGAGATAGAGAGAGAGAGAGAGAGAGAGAGAGAGATCAGTATTGTATTGCATCTCTGTGTAGTGGATGTCATATTTATTTAACGGAGGGAGGAGCACAGTAAGAGAGAGAGAGAGAGAGAGAGAGAGAGAGAGTAACAGAGAGAGCAGTCAGGAGGCCAGCAGTTGTGAGGGGAAGAGGAGGAGGAGAGGAGCGTAGGGAAAAGGAGGAGAGAGAAGCGAGGGAGAGAGATCTACCTCCATCCACTGTTTGTCACACAGTGAACTCAGGTAAAGTGTTTTCCAGCATTCATTGAATCAACAGCCATGTGATCATATGTATTTATATGTACAGTATGTAAATATATTGTATGCATGTTTTTCATCAATGTCCATAGATTGCTATCTATCTATCTATCTATCTATCTATCTATCTATCTATCTATCTGTCTATCTATCTATCTATCTATCTATCTATCTATCTATCTATCTATCTGTCTATCTATCTATCTATCTATCTATCTATCTATCTATCTATCTATCTATCTGTAGATTAGATACAGAGATGGAAAGACGCCTCTGATGTGGTTTGCTGTTGGGAGCTGACCACATGTAGCTAGGAGCTGGTGAACATGATCTATATTAAGTAAAGTAGAACAAAACTGTACATCCTGCAGTGTTTGGGAATATATAACAAACCTATTTCATCATCATTGATTACTGAAATTTGGCCTTTAAAAAAGTGACTCTTGCTCTGTGAGGTTTAGCTGGGAGAGAGGGAAAGGGGAACGAGGGCAAACTAGGAAGGCTTGACTCAACTGAACCCAATCTTTGCACTGGTAAATAGCTGATTGCTGCTGTCACAGAAAAAAAAAAAAAAAAAAAAAAACTTTTAACCCCAGTGACTTTTAACCTCTCAAACATTTTCATATCAAGGACCCCTAATTTTGTCCACATTAGGGCCACGCACCCTCATTTGATGAGATTGTGTCTCTTGGACCCAAATCTGAGAATACATCTTTATTGTTAGATATGATTTTGTCCAGAATCCCATGACTGTCTGTATTGTAGATAGAGAGATAACAGAGAAACTATGATCAAAACAGTCATTCTTCTACATGCTCTAACTGTGTTAACTTCTTGACAATTAACAATTCGTCAATTTGCCCGGCACCCCCTGGAACCCCCTCAAGGACCCCCGGTGGTCCCCGGACCCCACGTTGAGAACCACTGAGCTAGTATAGGGGATAAGAGAGGGGAGTCAGATATAGACTAACACCGCAACTAACAGCGTAACTGGAGCTGATATGATGTGGAAAGCAAATGCAAAGTCACAATCAGTTGGAGAGAATTACTCTGAACTCCATTTGAAAATCAAACCTGAAAACTAGAAATCTGCACCCAGGCAGTGGGTTTAAAAAAAAAATAGGTACTGGGCAAGAGTGGATTTCAGTTTGAATTGCTGTTTACCTTGCTCATAGAAGCCATGCACAGTGTGAGTGTGTGTGTGTGTGTGTGTGTGTGTGGGGGGGGGGATAAGTGGGTGGATAAGATTAGTATGTATGTGTCTGTGTGTAGCTGATTCTGTTTGGATGCAAGTGGGTGGATTTAATGTGTGTGTTTGTGTGTGTGTGTGTGTGTGTGTGTGTGTGTCACTGCTCTCCAGCTGCAGTGGGAGCTCTCCTTCCTCAGTGATGAGAGAGGAGGTCACCATGGTAACCGCACAGCTTGGTTATGTGTGCTCTCTGCTTGCATCCAAAACACTGTTCATATCCACATGCGCATGCACATGCACACGCACACGCACACGCACACGCACACGCACACACACACACACACACACACACACACACACACATAATGAATATAAATACAGAGGGTTAATCCACATTATTGGCAGTTAATGATTCCTTTCATGATTTTCTACTTCACTTTCATCACTCTGTAATCCTCCTCTCTCTTTCTCCTTTCCTATTTCTTTCTCAACAGTTCAATAAATTCATCATCTATTTTCTTTCTAAACAACATCTGGACGCGGAGGTAAGTAGCCTAAACTCTGTCTGTGTGATGTAGAGCTCAGTGTAGGAGAGTGACTTTGCGCTCACTAGTTGATGAGTGACTGCATCTGTTCTCCATCTCCTCTCTCTCTTTCCCCAGGCATGCGTCCACGCTACAGGCTGCTGGCAAAGAGAGTCCTCCCCACCATTAGAGAGGGCTATGAGGAGCTGGTCCATGATATGAACCAGGCCAACTGCCCCCCTGCTGCCCCCCCACAGATGAACCTCGGAGCCCCCCTTGGTTACCCCCAAATGCAGACTTCCATTGGCCTCCAGAGGCAAAATCTCCCAGGTCCTCCGTGCAACAACAACACTGAGCAGCAGATTGAATCTCATTCTCCCACCAACACTCAACTCCATCCCCAGACCCAGGTTTAGTGGTGCTACTCAGTGTATTTGTTCCATTTTTTTCTTTCTCACCTTTGCTCTTTCCTTCGCCTCTATCCGTCTCTCCCTGTGCTATCTCTCTTCAACTTTGTGTTTTCAAAATGACACCTGGAATGAATAGGAGTCAATGCATCCAATTTAGATGTAAAAGTCACCACATGCGTGATGAATAGTGTATCATAGAGACTTTGGAGTGGCCAGGAGGGCGCTGACTGAGGATCTCAGGCTGCGCCTCAACTCATATCAGATATGAGATTTAGCTCGCAACCAGACATGCCAGAAGCCTTGAATGTAATATTTAAAACCACAATCAATTCTAAAACTAATTGGCAACCTGTGTAGTGAAGCTAAAAAAGGCTTGTTTGTGGAGACGAGGCATTACAATAATGAATGTTAGACAATGTAAAAGTGTACTAGTCTCTCCGTGTGACCAAAAGACACAGAGAAACATGTGGGTTATGGATGATGGGGAAAGGGAAGGTAGCTGTAGTATACAATATATGACTTATTGCCCTTTTAAACAGTGAATTGCAAATACAGTGTTTCATTATTCCTAGTATTATTCTAATTTCTTCTTCTCCTCTTCTTCTTCTTCCAGCACATTTCCACCCAGGACTACATGCTTTCCATCTGCCAGCTGGCACGTCCAGCTTTCTCCAACATCGAGGCCGACTGGGACACCCACAGCCTGGGCTCTGTGGCCGCTGTCAGGGCCTCCAGACCAAGAGACCAGCAGACTTTGCCGTCGTCAACAGCTCTGCAACAACAACCTCAGCAGTCACAGGTTAGTTAAGTTTAGTTTATTCATTTGCACATAGGAAAATGATTGAACACAGAAAGAATAGAAAAATGTACGGATCGTGAGAAAAACATACAGATTATGGAGTGATAGGGGCTTTATTGAAGCTTGAGCACACATTGAACTTAATTATTAAATACAAATACTCTAAGGACGCAGGGATATTACATCTGTTGTCTAGGAGCTGTAGCTTTGACCCTTGAACTCTTTACTTTTGGCCTCATACATGGATATATTAACCTTGGTCTCATAGCTTGCAACAGTCTTTCATAGGATCTCTGACTCCACCTATTGGAGACTAATACAGACTGACCCAGCTGTTGCCACATAATATGCCTTTTTGGGTTTAAATCTCAACTGCACACTCATGTCTTTTGTGCTTTCTTCAACTTTTTCTTTACTTTTTGTGCATTTCTCGATCTAATCGAATCTAATCTAATCTAATGTTTTAAAAATGTGATTTATAGGTAATCCAAGGAAACGTCAAAGATCTATTACCCAGAACCAGAAGTTCTTGCACTCCTGAAGCTGAGGTGGAGACTCGGGACAACAAAGGGATCGAGGACAGCAGTAACCCAGAGACCATGTCTCCTGGCCTGGGCAGGACTTCAGCCAACCCTGGGCCTCTCATCTCAGACCCCCTGGAGAACCTGTATGGTCGGGCGGACTCTATCCTCACTGCAGCCCGGCTCGCCCGCGGAGGGTGGAAGGAGGAGGGGAAGGAGAGAGGACAGAGGGAGGAGGGGAAGGAGAGAGGACAGAGGGAGGAGGGGAAGGAGAGAGGACAGAGGGAGGAGGGGAAGGAGAGAGTGCAGAGGGAGGAAGGGAAGGAGGCAGGATGGCAATTGCCCAATCTTCTGCCTCACTCCTCTATCGGCTGCTCAACACCCCCCTCCTTCTCCAATCCAGAAGGACCTCAAGGTCCTCGTCCGGAGATTTGCCTGAAGGACCCCAGTGGCAGTCAGGCTCCCTTCCAGAACTCTCCACCAGCCCACCAGAGTCCTTCCTCCATTGGAGCGCTCACCTACAGGCTGCTGCTGCGGGGTCGCATAGACAGCACCCCGAGTGGCGGGAGGGGAGACTGCAAGCAGTTCATGAGTAAAGAGACAGGTGGTGGCAGGAAGACAGCCAGGAACAGAGAGACAAGCTGTGAAAGAAAGACAGATGAAGAAAAGCATACAGTTCAGGGCAGACAGACAGGTGCGCTGTCAGTTAACAGACAGGCAAATGGTGAAAGGCAGACTGGTCTTGGCAGTCAAACAGGTGTAGTGTCTGTCTGGGTGTCTGGCTGTCGCAGGACATGGAGACAGTCCCGAAGATTTAAGGCCCCGATACTGCCAGCCATTGCTGAGATGTAAGTGTTCTAGTTGCCATTCATGCTAGCAAGGACTACAGGGATGTACAGTGGAGGGCTAGCTTGTTAGCTACATCCAGCATGTTGACGTTACCCAGATCTCAAACAAAAGTTACGTTTACATGTACAGAGAATTATGTTGTTAACCCGGTTGCTCAAGTGATCTAGTTCTGGCTCGATTCATGTAAACACCATAACTGTGACATGAAAATAATATATATAATATAGAGTCATGCTGCAAGCAGTACTTACTATTATTATTACTTATGGGATCATCCTAACTTTCTCCTATATTAGAAGGAAGTGTCTGATCAGTCAAAGGGAGTAACTGGTGGCCAAACTTCTGCATACTTTTTAGCTGGTGGACTGTCCTGCCTGTGGGCGGGACACCTCAGGTAGACAGGAACATACTGTTAACTGTTTATTTGTGGTAACAGGGAGGCTCAGCTGCAGGGCATCAAAGGTTCATGTGAACAGCTTAACTTGAATAGGCTGAATAATAACAGGAGTATGGCCAATACCAGGTTACTGTGTGCATGTAAACATAACCAATGTTAGGTACGGGTCCTTGGCATAAGCAGGCAATACACTAAATTATCTTCTAATTAC
>NW_027605349.1:20000-23703 GCF_048128805.1 Centroberyx gerrardi | reverse complement strand
CAGACTACATTTTGTTCCGTTACCTCGCGGTTGAATCTCGTGCGTCAGCGTGTTGGTACGGAGCCGCGTCTCCTAATGCATGTGTGTGTATGGAGGCAGGAGGTCTGTCCACAATTAAAATCGTCATAACTCACTGAATTTTCGACCGATTTTCAAGCGGTTTGGTTTGTTACAAATGCCAGACATGTATTTATGATACAGGATACTTGGTTAAATTAAAATGCCGGTTTTCATACCAAAATACTTTATCTTTTGTAGATGGTAACAGTAATATTTCTATAATATAATATTTAAGATTAACTTACCCTACGTAATTAGAACAGACATCCGATCATTTTTCAGTGCACCGAAACGCCAAGTAGAAAGACCCCAGTAATATCAAAGGCAATTTGATAAAATCTTCATAAGAAAGGAATGAAGTGCTTATGGAAATGTTTCATAATGGACCTCTATATACATTTAATACAACAGTACTTTTGGCGGCACCTTTGGTGTCCCCTTCAGGAATTGCTCTTGAGAAATTTTTCTGTTTATTGTCCCCCCCAACAGTGAAATGAAATATCCGCCCTTGGTTACAGTCAGTAGGCCGAGGGAGGAATATGAATTTGTCAGTCATAATTATTGTTGTCAGTATATAGTAGTCAGTGATTAAATTGATGGTTAAAAATGATACATGCAACACCTTTAAAATATCAGAAAAAGATACAAAATTACTCAAATTCAATAACAAAACAGTCAAAAAGATGAACTAGCATAAAATAGGGTTTCGGTTACGTAACACTATTCATGAGAGAGAGAGAAATGTATTTAAATACAGTGAAAATAACAAAATAAGTGCTATGAGGACCGACAGGATCAAAGGAGATTTTCATCTGTTTTATCCATTCAAGTGAATAGACAGAGGAGGGGGGAGGAGGAGGAGGGAGGGGGGGAGTTTAACATTTTTTATCATAAAAATGGAAAAAGCTCTAAAGATCAACAACAAGGCATAAGAAGAGGTTTCCAATGAGCTCAGCCTGTCAGAGAGAGACCTACCGGGGGATAATTCATCAAACTGAAGAGAAGCAGAGAAGAAGAAATGGATCAACAAAGCAGACAAGGAGCTTTTCCATTGGCTGACAATCTGAGAGACGAAGAAGAGATTCAACTTAGAAAACATTGGAAAAACATCAGGAATGGAAAAAAGAGAGAAAGAGAGACACAGAAAGAGAGTGAGACAGAGAGACACAGAAAGAGAGAGAGAGTGAGACAGAGAGAGACAGACAAAGAGACAGAAAGAGAGACAGACAGACACAGAAAGAGAGAGTGAGACAGAGAGAGACACAGAAAGAGAGAGAGAGTGAGACAGAGAGAGAGACAGACAGACACAAAGAGAGAGAGACACAGAAAGAGAGAGAGACAGAGAGAGAGGCAGCCTGTCCATGTGTTTCCCGTCTCTCTTTTTTCTCAGTTCTAATGCAGCCGCTCTGCTTTTAATGAAGAAGCAGCTTTGAGGACCTGAATGAAAACAGTTTACTCTCCAAATAAACCGGGGGCTTGTTTGGGTGTGATGGATCTGACCGGTCGATCAGGTCCGATTGATCAACCGACCGGACAGACGATCCATTGATACACAACAGAACTTCCCAGAGCCTGAGTCTTCTTCACTTCATGTTCTGCTGTAGATTCTCACTCTGCTGGTTCAGCCTGCAGGGATCAGTCTGTAGATCTCTGTGTAGATCTCTCTGTAGATCTCTCTGTAGATCTCTCTCTGTCTCTCTGCTGGTAAAAGGTTAAAGAGGTTCAGCCTGCAGGGATCAGTCTGTAGATCTCTCTGTAGATCTCTCTCTGTCTCTCTGCTGGTTACAGGTTAGAGAGGTTCAGCCTGCAGGGATCAGTCTGTAGATCTCTCTGTAGATCTCTCTCTGTCTCTCTGCTGGTTACAGGTTAGAGAGGTTCAGCCTGCAGGGATCAGTGAGTATTACATCACTTTATTTAAACTACAATTTAAACTTTATTTAAACTCCCTGAACAATTCTCCAACTTCACAGCCGCAGCCTCCGGAGCGTTTCGCAGGTGAAAGGCTGTTCAGCAGCAGACTTGAAGTCCTGGATGTCGGACTTTCCCAGCATCACATGAACGCAGCGTGACAGTTCTGGTCAGTTCAGATCATCTAATGGTGGAAATCCAAGATCCAGATCACCATCAAAATCTAATCAGCTGGTCTGTCAGCAGCACTTTATTGCTCCGGATCCTCTTCTCACTTTAATCTCTTCATCCTCTTCGTCTTCTCTTCTTTTTTTTTCTGCTTTGACTCCTGATGGAAACTGAAAGTCTTGATGCTTTTCTTCTGCTTCGCCTGAAAACTCAACATTTTTAGTCATTTTGCTCCAGAATAGACTGAAACTCAAAGAGCGTTCACATTCCTGTAGAATTCAGGAAATTCTGATTCTGCTAGAATCAATTTTCCCTCCATTTTCTTTCTCTTCCTGGTTGGTTTCTTTGCTTGTTTTGATTGGACGCTGAGCGTTTCATCACAATGCACCGCTCTAAACCTCAGCTAGCTCGGACTTCAGGAGCGAAGCGGCCGGACGCCACTTTCCTCAGAACCATGAAAATTCATTCATGTTCAGCACAGAAACACTGTGATTCTTTGGCTCCGCCCACCGAGGTTTAACTCAACCAATGAGCAGCGTTATTATCGTTTTTCATTAAATTTTATTTTGTTTATTTCAATTTCAGTTTAGTTTCAGGTAGTTTTCAGTGTGGGTTTGGTAGTTTACCTTCTGTTTTTTCTTTTTAAGTTTCAGGTCTAGTTTTAGTATTTTTGGTGGCGGTGATATTTTTTTAAAGATATAATGATACAAGAACTGGTATTTTGTATTTGTTTGGTATTGTGTAATAATAACAATATATCATAAGTTCAAAACCTAAGTTCTTTTTAAAATGTATTGATATAATTTTTTTCTTTTTTCAGTTAACATCAGTAAAAATGACACAAAATTCTCCACAAAATGAATTCTCCTTTTTACCCTGCTCAGAAATAATAAAAAAAAAACTTAAACCATTTCACACATATTTTTATTTTATTTTCGTTTTATAATTAGAAGACAGAGTTAGTTCAGTCTTGTTTTTGTTAATTCCAGTTTCTTTTTTTATGAATCTTTTGCAGAGCAACAACAACAAGTTAATTACAGAAGTAACAAAGAGATGATTCCTGTCTCTCTGCCTGTGTCTCTGTCTGTCTCTCTGCCTGTGTCTCTGCCTGTCTCTCTCTGCCTGTCTTTCTGCCTGTCTCTCTGCCTGTCTCTCTGCCGGTCTCTCTGCCTGTCTCTCTGCCTGTCTCTCTGCCGGTCTCTCTGCCTGTCTCTCTGCCTGTCTCTCTGCCTGTCTCTCTCTGCCTGTCTCTCTGCCTGTCTCTCTCTGCCTGTCTCTCTGCTGGTCTCTCTGCCTGTCTCTCTGCCTGTGTCTCTGCCTATCTCTCTGCCTGTCTCTCTCTGCCTGTCGCTCTGCCTGTGTCTCTGCCTGTCTCTCTCTGCCTGTCTCTCTCTCTCTGCCTGTCTCTCTGCCGGTCTCTCTGCCTGTCTCTCTGCCTGTGTCTCTGCCTGTCTCTCTGCCTGTCTCTCTGCCTGTCTCTCTCTGCCTGTCGCTCTGCCTGTGTCTCTGCCTGTCTCTCTCTGCCTGTCTCTCTCTGCCTGTCTCTCTGCCGGTCTCTCTGCCTGTC
>NW_027605349.1:0-15000 GCF_048128805.1 Centroberyx gerrardi | reverse complement strand
GGACTAACTTTATTTCATTCTAGTTTTGATGAAAATATCATGAAACAAAAAAACATGGCAGCAGATGTTTTTCCATGTTGATGAATCACAGAGACCCAGTCAGATTTCTCTGCTCAGTCTCTGTTCCCCTTCAGGGTTTGGAGGTTTATTAACAGAGATAAAGTTCCTGGATATTTAGATCTACATAATGTTTTTATTATCTGTTCTTACCTGATTAAATTGAATATTTGGTAACCCTTCATTTTACAGGTCCCTAACAATGTATGAACTATTTCTATTTCTTCGTTAACAAAAAAAAACTATTACACAGTAACGTGGCTAATAATTATACAACATATTTGCGTTCATATATTATTACATAGTACCGGACCTGTAAAGTGAAGCGTGTCTATTTTCTACAATTCAATAGTAATTCCTATGTATTTACATGGTACCGGACCTGTAAAGTGAAGCGGGTGTAATTGGACAATAAATCATACAATGTGACCATGTTTATTTTCTTTATTGGCATTTAAATGGTACATTTAAACAGGACAGCAGCTTACATTTCATACAGACCAGACTGGGGGATCAATTTTACAAATATTGAGCCATTCTCTAGCTTTAGCCTATCCCGGTGAGTGAAAGATGATGCATGCTACGAACTTTAGCACCCGCCTGGGAGCTAATATGGCTAGCTTTTCTACAGTGCTGGCTGTGTCAGTGAGCTAACGCTAGGCTATAGTAGTTTCCAGTCATGTGCCTGCGTTCGTTGTGTGTAAATTAATCCTCCACACCCAGGGGTGCACGTCTCCATTAAAACACATCTGTTAGTTAGCTAACATTAGCCATGCCCATGTTAGCTTCGGGTGCTTGTGCCGGAGATATCTCTGCATGCATGTCGCTGTAAAAAGAAACACATCTGTCCCCATTCAGAAACGTCTGCACTGTGTGCTCATCATCATCGACCCCCTCGCCAAACAGAGACCATTCGAAGTAAATAAAACATTTGTTTGATTCCCACAACTATGTCTTCCTGGCTTGTGTTAGTCCTAGCCGCAGCCACTTGGAGCCAGCTTGGAGCTAAATAGGTCCTAGCAGAATCCCAGTAGACAAGGCGACTACATAGATGCCGGACTGCCATTATCGGATATAGGCAGTCCAACGAGCACTTAAAATTCAGACATTGAACTCCTTAATAGAAGCCCCCATAAAAATTATACAGACAATGTTTTAAGTGCTTGACTATTTTGTTATATTAGGTTGAGTGAAGAGTTCAAAAACAGAAAAATAAGAAAATGTTGAAATGTTGTAAATGTAATCTACACTAAAGAGTGGTGCTATTTTTTCTATTCTAAGGGTGAACTGTTGAAGTGGACGTGTTTTCATCGACTTAAAAAAAAAAAAAAAAAATTACTGTATCATTTTTACTGCATTTAATTGTATGTTCTTATGACAGCTGTTACTGTCTTGCAGTAAAGTTGAATCTTGAATCTTATTGTACTCACTGACTAAAATCAGAGGCCATTTCAGTCAGGGGAATAATTGACTAAATTGAATCAATATGCGATAACTAAAATCTGACTAAATTTAAAGGCTGTTTTCATCAAAAGATCAAGAGTATGACTACATTTTAAAATGCTGTGAAATTGCGAGAGAGGCAACGTACCTGCGTAGAGGCAAGTATGTTATGTTATGTAGTAGTAGTAATTGAAGTAGTGGTAGTAGTAGTAGAAGTAGCAGTAGTAGTAGTAGTAGTAGCAGTAGTAGCAGTAGCAGCAGTAGCAGTAGCAGTAGTAGCAGTAGCAGCAGTAGCAGTAGTAGTAGCAGTAGCAGTAGCAGTAGTAGTAGCAGTAGCAGCAGTAGCAGTAGCAGCAGTAGCAGCAGTAGCAGCAGAAGTAGCAGCAGCAGTAGCAGTAGCAGCAGTAGCAGTAGCAGTAGTAGCAGTAGCAGCAGTAGCAGCAGAAGTAGCAGCAGCAGTAGCAGTAGTAGTAGCAGTAGCAGTAGTAGTAGCAGTAGCAGCAGTAGCAGTAGCAGCAGTAGCAGCAGTAGCAGCAGAAGTAGCAGCAGCAGTAGCAGTAGCAGCAGTAGCAGTAGCAGCAGCAGTAGCAGTAGTAGTAGCAGTAGCAGTAGTAGTAGCAGTAGTAGTAGCAGTAGCAGTAGCAGTAGCAGTAGTAGTAGTAGCAGCAGTAGCAGTAGCAGCAGTAGCAGTAGCAGCAGCAGTAGCAGTAGTAGTAGCAGTAGCAGTAGTAGTAGCAGTAGCAGTAGTAGTAGCAGTAGCAGTAGCAGTAGCAGTAGCAGCAGTAGTAGCAGCAGCAGTAGCAGTAGCAGCAGTAGCAGTAGTAGCAGTAGCAGTAGCAGTAGTAGTAGCAGTAGCAGCAGTAGCAGTAGCAGTAGCAGCAGCAGTAGCAGTAGTAGTAGCAGTAGCAGTAGTAGTAGCAGTAGCAGTAGCAGCAGTAGTAGCAGCAGCAGTAGCAGTAGCAGCAGTAGCAGTAGCAGTAGCAGTAGCAGCAGCAGCAGTAGCAGTAGCAGCAGTAGCAGTAGCAGCAGTAGTAGCAGTAGCAGCAGTAGTAGTAGCAGCAGTAGTAGTAGCAGCAGTAGTAGTAGCAGCAGTAGCAGTAGCAGCAGTAGTAGCAGTAGTAGTAGCAGTAGCAGCAGTAGTAGTAGCAGTAGCAGCAGTAGCAGTAGCAGCAGTAGCAGTAGCAGCAGTAGTAGCAGTAGCAGCAGTAGCAGTAGCAGCAGTAGCAGTAGCAGTAGTAGTAGTAGTAGTTGTTGTACTTCATTAGAGTTTCTTTTACAATTGTCTTTTATCTTTCATAGTGTTTCATATTTTGGTTTTTTTTGGGGATTTAACTGAATAAAGGGACAGTCATGTGTTTTTTTCTCTTCATGTGTGTTCTGCTCAGCTTTCTCAGCAACACTACTTTTCCATCTGATGGAAGCTGCAGTCAAAACAGTCCGGTTGCCAGGCAGATTTTGAAAGTAGCCAATTATCAGCAGCATCTAATACTTTGTCTAAAAGCTGCGGCTCTTCTGTACCCAAAGGTGATATTGTATAACAATATGAAGTAGAACATTTGATGATGAGTATTTCTGACCAGTGTGATATCATCTGGGCAGGATTCCCGCAGGACAAAAAAACATCAAATTTTTAACTGTTTGTGTCCATCTTTTGAGTTCTGGTTTAATGAACATGTGAAAACAGTGTGGCTGTGGAGAATATGAAGAGTTCAGTTCCAAAGCTATATATTAATTTTGAAAAATAAATAATTACCTGAAGTTCATGATTCATTATCTTTAAAACTTAGAGGATCAGGTCTGAAAAATTGTCATAACTTTGTCAACCAAGGACTAAAATATCCACGATCCTTTAAAAAATACCATCACTGGGTGTCATTGGGTGTTATCAGTCATTTAGTAAGAGGAGGTGTCCCAGTCTCTTCATATCATCTTCCTCTGGTGTTGATTTTTGGGTCATGCCCTTTGTTACAGGCCAAACCCCTCTCTGCTGTCTGAAGCTCTATTCAGACGGGATTCGGTTTCTAATCCGTCAGATCTGTTATCAGTCTCTAAATTACAGAGACAGGACGGTCGACTGTCATCACACCAAAAATGGACGATACGTGAAACGTAACTTCCTGCTCGGACAAAAACAGCTGAGCTGCAAGAGCCAAGAAAAGTCACAACTGGACTAGAGATGAGACTTTGGGTCTGATGTCGACGTCTCGATTGTTGTTTGTTGAAGAAAAATGACAAAGTCCAAAAAAATCAAACAAACAAACAAACAAATCTGAGGGACGTCCCTGAGATCAACAGCCAATCACATGTCTGCACTTCCTTGTTTCCCTACTGATGGTGGTGGGCAACACCGGCGGAACCCTGTTCACAATCTACACCTCACACTTCTGTTTTAACTCCAGAACGTTCCACCTACAGAAGTTCTCTGATGACTCCTGTTGGCTGCATCACGGAGGACAATGAGGAGGAACACAGAGAGCTGGTGGAGAACAACAACCACCTCCAGCTCAACATCAGGAACACCAAGGAGCTGGTGGTGACCCAAACCCCCAACCTGTCTCCATCCAGGGGGAGGAGGTAGAGATGGAGGTAGAGATGGAGGGAGAGATGACGGTGGAGATGGAGGTAGAGATGGGGGTAGAGATGGGGGTAGAGATGGCAGTGGAGATGGAGGTAGAGATGGAGGTAGAGATGGCGGTGGAGATGGAGGTAGAGATGGGGGTAGAGATGGCAGTGGAGATGGAGGTAGAGATGGAGGTAGAGATGGCGGTGGAGATGGAGGGAGAGATGATGGTGGAGATGGAGTTAGAGATGGAGGGAGAGATGGAGGTAGAGGTAGAGATAGAGGTGGAGATGGTAAACTTTTCTGCTCTATTTTTATTACCTTATTACCTTCCTGTACTTTGTTCTGCTGTTGTACTGTACATTGCTGCTGTGACACCCAACTTTCCCCTAGGGGATCAATAAATCTTAATCTTAATGTGATTTTATTTGAAAAATTACATTTTATTGTTTTTCTGTTAATTTTCCACTAATGCTACATAATTAGCTATAACTATCTACTTTTGTTAACTCGTTAAAACAATGTAAAGTTCTGAAAGCACAAAATACATGATTATCTTATTCAAAACGTTGTAGCTGCAGACCGCTACATAGATGCAGTTGGAGCCTCTGGCCCTGCTCACAATCAGTCAGATTAGAGCGACACATCAACCAAATCTCCTGCAGTATGAACGCAGGATGAGGATGAGAGGTTTCCTATACGAGATGTAAGTCCAGAAGTGTTCAGTCTAAATGCATCGAGTGCAAAACAGACGCTTCAGTTCTTCAGTCTGAAGACAGAGGGAACAGATCTGTAGGGTCAAACCACACTGAGCCTAATTTCTCCTGTTGGACCAATCTGCAGCGGCCAGATATGAACCACAAAGAGTGAGAAATCATATTTCCAGCTCTGGTGCATGCAGCCCAAACATCATGTGGGACAGCAGATCACATTCCTGGGTTCAGCCTGGACCCTCCTAAGGCCGGACGCCCATCTGATAAAGACTTACCAGGAAACCCAACATCTGCTCAGATCTCCAGTATAAAGCCTGGGAGGTTATGAAGGTGAAAACATCGAGTCCGTCCACAAACAGACAAGCTGACAGTTCCATGATTAGCTGGTTTGAGTTTGGTCCCTCAGCAGCTGCAGGTCTGCTGTTTAAAAGTCTTTTGGTCTTTTGGTTCAAATTTTGTGGTTCGGTCTTGATCCAGCCTTTGGAGATGAAGTTGTTTTTTTCCTGCTCTGCTGCGCACTGCAACATTTATACATTTTTTTGTGCAAATTTAACAAGAAAGGTGCAGGGAGAAAATGCATGGCAGCTTGTAAATATTTCCCTAAAATGGCTTGTGTTGATGAAGACGGATGCCCCCCCTCTTCCCTGGTTATGTAACCATTTCCATCTTTGGACAAGATTAAGACATGATGTGGACAAATAAACTGATTTTGGCAGCGAACTTGCTGGGAAAACCCAAAACTGTCTCCGTTTGTCTGACTGGTTCAATTCTCAGAAGAGTTCATCCTGTGGGACTTAAGTTACATACTATCTTTTAAAAAGTACCATCATTTGTTTTAAAGTTGTATCAATCTTTTCATCTGGATTATAGTGAAGGTTCTGAATAACTTTCCCTTATTAAAACTTTGGAGTTGAGTCTAAGTCTAGTTTTACGAGTCCAAAGCAGTGAGATCTTCTAGTGAATCTGGATGCCTGACCAGCCTGCCTGTATCATCTTCCACCTAGATTAGTGTAAATGTTCCAAATACCTTTCCCCTGATAAAAAAAAAAAAACAAAAAAAAAAAACGCCTTGAGAAAGACACAGTAGCCTTCCCTTATCACCTGAGAACAGTTTCCAATGAAGCATAGCAGAGTAAAAAGCTCCTACAAAGTGAGACAGACACCTGATCTTTGTGTGTCAGCGAGTCCCGGCAGAACAAACAGGTCTTTGTACCAAACCACCAGAGGACCAGACTCTATGTAGTCTCTGTCCTGCAAAAACCTTGTATCAACAATTTTACTATTTTGACTGTTTGGCCTGTAAGAGTGTCCATTTACATGCAGGCGACACTCCGGTTACTGTGAACAATCAGATTAAGATGACAAGTCTAAGTGTTTACACGGTTGGATTTGATAGTCGGTTAGTTTACACAGAGGATGTGATGCAGTGAGATTGAGGGTTTTCATCTCCATATCACATGAAAAAAGTTATAACATTTTGGACATTTCTGTGGGTGTTTTTTGTTTTTTGGATCTCAGAGTATCGGAGTTAACAGGATCATTCTGACTGATTATTACCTCAATCTGAGATCATCAGAAGGCGTTTGCTATAGTCAGAGTATCAGTTACTCCCAATGCGGAAGAACATGTGGTATTGCCAAAATAAGCTTCAAGTTCATTTTATTCTAAAGCACAACAGACCCAACTTTTGCTGCAGCAGCTGAGTCTCCATGATGGAGGAACGCTGTAGAATTGTGTGTTATTTAATAAAGTGTAAATCTGTAGCAAGCAGCTAGAAACAGAGAGCAGCTGAGTCAGCTTGTTGTGGTGTGGCTGTAGATCCATTCAGTAACGTTCTCAGTAAAAGTGAATAGTGTGATCATTTTAAGAACTAAGATGGCAGCCGTGAGGCTCGCCCAGTACAAGCTGTGTTCCTGTGTCTCGTACTTGTGTCTGCGTTATTTGTTTGTTAAGTGTCAAGTCTAATCCAGTACACCCAATGGGAGCTACTAAACCTCAGATATAATCATATAATCAACTCATATGGAGTTCTGGAACCATCCACCTTTTAGGAAATACGGCTTTTTAACAACTCACCCAGCCTCCTAACGTCATGGCTGATGACCGGGAAACGGAGTAGGCGCACCGGTATCCTCTCCAGGTTCAGGAGGCGCCCATACTGCCCTCCACTCCCAGCTCTTTTGCTGTCTAATGTCAGATCCCTCAGGAATAACATGGACGAACTCCTCCTTCTGATCCAATCTAACAGAGACTACAGCGACTGCTCTGCCATCTGCCTGACTGAAACCTGGCTAGACCAAACAGTGCCCGACCAAGTGGTAACGCTCCCAGGATTTACACTCTACCGAGCCGACAGGTCAGCCAAACTATCGTTCAAGTCTAAAGGCGGCGGCATATGCATTATAATCAACCATCGCTGGTGCACAAACTCCACAGTACTCAGCCATGTATGCTCTCCACACTTAGAGTACCTCACTGTCAAATACAGACCCTCCTACCTTGCCAGAGAATTTGCCTCGATAATCATGGTCAGTGTTTACATACCACCGGATGCTAACGCTAACCCCACCATAGGCGAACTAGCCAGTTACATCTTCTCTGTGGAAAGTTCACACCCCGATGCTGCAGTAATTGTGTTAGGTGACTTCAACCACACCAACCTGTCCTCTGAACTCCCTAGCTACCATCAACAAGTAACCTGCCCCAGCAGAGGGAACAACACACTGGACCACTGCTATACTCTATTCAAAGAGGCTTACCGTGCATTCACGAGAGCTCCGTTGGGGAAGTCCGACCACACAATGCTGCTGCTCATTCCGAAGTACAAACAGAAACTTAAATCCAACAAGATAAAATCGGTTAGGTCCTGGTCCACAGACGCCATCGAGAAGCTGAAAGATTGCTTCGAGAGCACTGATTGGGATGTATTCCGTGAAGCTGGTGACCTCCACAACTATACCGATACAGTGACGTCATACATTCATTTCTGTGAGCAACTATGTATCCCAACAAAAACAGTGAAGCTCTACAACAACAATAAACCCTGGTTCACCAAAGAAATCTAAAAATTAAGGAAGGAGCAAAACTCTGCCTACATAATGGGAAATAAGGAGGATTACATGGCTGCCAAATATATACTAAGGTCTGCAATAAGAAAAGCCAAATCCAATTATGCCACAAAACTAGAACAAATTTCAACCAATGACACAAGAATCATCTGGAAAAAACTTCAGGACATCACCAACTACAAAAAGAGACCCTCCCCGACACCTGATAATGACAATCAGCTCCTGGACAAACTCAACATTTTCTATGGGAGGTTCGAACAGTCACCAGTCCCACCACCTTCACTCCCCATTCCTCCTCCATCCCCCCCATTTTACATCCAGGAGGAAGAGGTGAGGACCACTTTCAGAAGACTGAGGAAAAATAAAGCAGCAGGCCCAGACAGCATCAGCCCAACTGTGCTCCATCACTGTGCTGCGGAACTGGCCCCTGTTTTCACCAACATTTTTAACACCAATGTTCAGTGCCCCACTGCTTCAAACAATCCACCATCATCCCCGTGCCTAAGACCAACAATATCTCCTGCCTCAATGACTACAGACCGATTGCCCTTACATCCGTGGCCATGAAGTCATTTGAGCGCATCATCCTTACTCACCTGAAAACCAGCACCACTCCCCTCATGGATCCATATCAGTTTGCTTACAGAGCCAACAGGTCCGTGGAGGATACAGTCAGCTATCCGTCACATGCTGCAACACCTGGAGACCCCCAACACCTACGCCCCAACACCTATGCCCGCATCCTGTTCATAGACTTCAGCTCTGCCTTCAATACAATTAACCTGGTCAAACTCTTCAATAAACTACTGGACATGAACATTGACCCCTGCATCTGTCACTGGATCCGCAGCTTCCTCTGGAACAGGCAACAAAGGGTAAAGATAAACAACAGCACATCTCACCCTCTGTACCTCAGTGCAGGATCACCCCAGGGCTGCGTCCTTTCACCCTGGCTATTCTCTCTCTACACAAACCATCTCACATCCCACTACAGCTCCATCAACATTTACAAATATGCAGATGACACAACCATCACAGGACTCATCTTAAACAACAACGAAACAGAATACCGTGCACAGATAAACCGTGCAGTTACCTGGTGCACAGACAATAACCTTCTACTCAACTCATCAAAAACTCAAGAACTCATTATCGACTTCAGACGCAAGTCACACTCCAAAACCCCTGTACTCATCTCTGGCGAACCCATATCCATCACGGACTCATTCAAATTTCTTGGGACTCACATAAGCAATAACCTTAAATGGAAGACCAACACAGACCACATCTTCAAAAAAGCCCAGCAAAGACTATTCTTTCTCCGTCAGCTCAAGAAATTCAGAGTGAGGAAACATCTCGTGCTCCGTTTCTATTCAGCCATCATAGAAAGCATCCTCACTTCATCCATAACAGTCTGGTACAGCAGTCTGGACACTCACTCCCGGAATAAATTACAGCGCATTATCAACAAATCATCCAAAATCATTGGCATCCCCCTCCCATCAATCGAATCTCTTCATCACAAATGGACAGTGAAAAGGGCAAGAAAAATAATTTCTGACTCCACTCACCCAGCACACCACCAGCTGTTGCCCTCTGGGAGGCGCTACAGTTCTCTGCTCACCAAAACAACCCATTTTAAAAACAGCTTCTTTTCAACTGCCATACGAACTCTGAACTCCCTCTGACAATTTCATTATGTCTATGCTGTGTCTATGATGTTTTGTTTCATATTCAGTTATATATTACTATGGCCATGAAACGTTGTGCAATATATGTTTACTGTACTGTTATGTGGGTCCTGTACTGTATATTGTACTGATTGTATGTTGTACTGATGTTTTTATGTTTTTATGTTGGAACCTTGCTTAATGTATTGAAAACAAATTCCACCAGCCTGGCTGTGTGGTCATTAAAGAATCTAATCTAATCTAATCATAAGGTGGATTTGTTTCCAAAAGTAGGTCACTGTGACACAGTAAACTGTCTTGTCTTTAGAGTTGTAGTGAAGGAAAGAGAAAAGAAAATCCAAGGCACTCTCCTGAAGTTAACTTGGCGATTTCATGTTAAAACCTAAGAAACACACATGGACTCCCCACATGTCCAGTGAGCAGCTCCAGTGAACATGTTTGAAGCCGTGCAGCATTCTTCTGATCAACACTGAGTTGTAGCTTGAGAAGAGTCCGCTCAGTTAACCTGAACATACTGTTAGCTAGCTAACAAAGACACTGATGTTAAAGGAATAGTGTTGAATACTGCTGAGCGAGCAGTTTCCAACCATCTCTCTCTCTATCTCTCCCATAATGACCTCCTGGACCCTCTTCAATCGGTTTCAAGGCTTCTCACTCTATTGAGACTGCACTCCTTGCTGTCACAGAGGCCCTGCACACTGCCAGGGCTTCATCCCTCTCCTCTGTCCTCCTTGACTTGTCTGCTGCTTTTGATACAGTTGACACCAAATCCTTCTCTCCATCCTCTCTGAACTGGGAATCATTGGATCAGCACACTCCTGGTTCACATCCTATCTGTCTAACTGCTCATACCAGGTCTCATGGAGAGGATCTCTGTCCAGACCCTGCACACTTAGCACCGGTGTCTCTCAGGGCTCAGTCCTGGGGCCCATGCTATTCTCTCTGTATACTAAAATCCCTTGGCCATGTGATCTCCTCTCATGGCTTCTCCTGTCACTGTTATGCTGATGACACTCAACTCTACCTCTCCTCCCCCCCTCAGATACACAAACTAATGGGAGCATCTCTGCATGTCTCAAAGACATCAGTGCTTGGATGTCTGTTCTCCACCTCAAGCTCAATCTTGACAAGACAGAGCTACTCTTTCTCCCAGGGAAAGAGGAAAGATTGTCCTCTCACAGACCTCCATCACCATGACAACACCACTGTGTTGTCAATGAGTCCCTCTCAGACTGCCAAGAACCTTGGGGTGATCCTGGACCACCAGCTGTTCTGCTCTGCCTACATTGCAGCGACAACCCGCTCCTGTAGGTTCTCCCTCTGTAACATCCGCAAAATTCGCCCGTTCCTTACGAGGGAAGCGGCTCAACTCCTGGTCCAGGTTCTTCTTATCTCCCGCCTGGACTCCTGCAGCACTCTTCTGGCCGGGCGACCCTCTGCCATCAGACCTTTACAGCCAATCAGAACGCTGCAGCCCGTCTGGTGGTCAACCAACCAAAACTCTCTCACGTCACTCCCCTCTTCCGGTCGCTTCACTGGCTTCCCATTTCTGCTGCATCAAATTCAAGACCCTACTTATCTGATAGAACGCATTGTGTCTCACATAAAAATATTATATCTGAATACTCTAAAGTTAACTTTTTGCTAGGACCTTTGCTTTTCTCCATTTACATGCTACCTCTTGGTGATATTTTCCGCAGCTACGGTATTAAATTTCACTGTTATGCGGACGATACTCAAATTTACATTCCCATTAGACCTGACGACCGTTCACAACTTACAAACCTAGAATTATGCCTAATCGCTGTCACAAATTGGATGTCTCAAAACTTCTTGCGACTAAATGCCAACAAAACTGAGAGGCTAGTCGTTGGCCCAAAAACTCAACTGCCTCTCATTGCAGACCTTACTTTAAATTTTAGGGATTGCGTAATTACCCAGAGTTCCACCGTTAAAAATCTTGGCATTACTTTCGACTCAGCTCTCTCATTCGATGCTCACATTAAGGAAATCACTAAGATAGCATTTTTCCACCTTCGCAATATCTTGAAAATTAATTCCCTGCTAAATACGGCAGATGCTGAAACCTTAATAGTCTTCATCAAGACTCGATTATTGTAATGTCTTATTCTCTGGCCTACCTAACTGCAGTATTAAAAAACTACAACTCGTGCAAAATGCTGTCGCCAGAATACTAACCAGAACTAGAAAATTTGACCACATTGCTCCAATCCTAACCTCCCTTCACTGGCTCCCATTTCAAGCCAGATCTGACTTTAAGGTGCTTCTGTTAGCATATAAAACATTACATGGGCTTGCACCATCATATTTATCCGACCTCATCATCCCTTATATTCCCCCTCGTGCCCTCCGATCGCAGGATGCTGGTTACCTGACTGTCCCTAGAATTAAGAAAAAATCATCAGGCAGTAGAGCATTCTCCTACCGAGCTCCTATCTCTGGAATCAGCTACCTCTTATAGTCAGGGAAGCTAATTCTGTTGAAATCTTCAAATCTAGACTCAAAACATATTTATTCTTGCAATCATACGACCTACCATAGCACCATTGGCTTGGGATCGACACAGTCTATTCTCTTACCTTAGCTTAGACAGTATTTATATAGGAATTTGCCGTTGGGAACACAGCATAGGGCTGCCTCCTGGTTACACTGTGTCTAATCACTTTCTATCTGCTGTCTGTACGAGTGTGTCTGTGGCCAAATATGTCTGGGTTTTGTGCTGCTTCTGCACAGCTGTGTGTGTGTGTGTGTGGCTGGTTTTCTCCTCCCCTTCTCTCAGATTCCGGTGCAGTCTTCTAGCTGTCAGCGATCGGGTACTGCCCCGACTCGGGGCAGTACCAGACATCGGTGCTGGCCTTAGTCCCATCCCATATGCTGCTCCCACCTGGATGTGTTCGTTGTCTTTGTGTGCAGCTGTTTCTCTCCCTTTTCTCAGACTCCGGTACAGTGCAGTGGTCGCCAGTGCATGCCTTAGTCCCATCCCTGCTGCTGCTCCCTCCCGACATGCTCTGACTCCGTGTGTTCTGTGTGCAGCTGTCTTCTCTCCCCTTCCCCAGACTCCGGTGCAGTGTTTCCACCTGCCAGTGGACAGGTGTCGCTCCGGCCCTGGCGATCATGGGCACCAGCCTTGGTCCCGTCCCTGATGCTTTTCCCTCCTGGATGTGTCTCAACGACTGTGTTGTCTTGTGTGCAGCCGTTTCCTTTATTTCCCCTTTTCAGACTCTGGTGCAGTGCAGTGGTCGTCGGTGCCGGCCTTAGCCCCATCTCTGATGCTGCTCCTCAGACTCCAGGTCAGTGTTCTACCTGGCAGTGGCGGGTGCTGCCCCGGCCCTTCTACTTCCCTGCTGCTGTTCCCACCTGGACACTGAATTATGACCGCTGCCCTCGCCTCGGGGGAACCTTAGGCCTCAGCCTGCCTAAGGTTTCTTCCTGAGTTTTTCCTACTAGGTTTTTCTTGGGAGTTTTTCCTTGTGTGCATTTAGGGTCTAAGGCTGGGGGTGCCGGGTAGAATAGGTAGATTGTTTGTCATGCTAAAATCTCCTCTTGTCTACCTTGTGCTTTTCGCTATGCTTGTCCTATATCTTTCTGTTCACCACTGTCTTTGCTTAGTTAGAATGAGCAAGGCTCATTCTCTGTAAAGTCCTCTGAGACATGCTTGTGATTTAAATAAACAAAATAAAGGGCTGTATAAATAAACAAACTTGAAGACCCTGGTCGTCTCCAACAGAGCAGTACATCAGACTGCATCCCTATCTGCAGTTTCTGGTCAGGTTCAGACCCTGCCTCGTTCCCTCCGCTCCTCCACCCTCGCAGGTCGCCTCGCCCCTCCATCGCTACGTGGCTCAGAAGTTGCTCATCCCGGTCGCGACTCTTCTCATCCCTGGCGCCACAATGGTGGAACGAGCTCCGCCCTCTTCTGTCAGAACAGCCGAATCACTGCCCATCTTTCGGCGGAGACACATCTCTTCAGGTTACACCTGGACCCCTCCTGAACTAACCTATCTTCTTACCCTTCTTTAATAAAAAAAAATAATAATAATAATAAAATTCAACGAATGCTACTTATTCCTATTAAAAGGCTGGTTTCACTACTGTTGACAAAATGTACTTATTGTAAGTTGCTTTGGACAAAAGCGTCTACTAAATGACATGTAATGTAATCAATAGTTCACCCGAAAATGAACATTCAGTCATCATCTCCCCCCCCCCAAGCCAGCTGAAACTCTGGTGAAGTTTGTTATCCATAAAACTCTCCGGAGCTTCCAGCTCGACTCCAGCAGCTTCTGCAAAACAGACCAATAGACTGATCTGTAGAGTTCCAAAAATAACAAAAAATAACCATAAAATGACTCCGTCTGGCGTCAGAAGGCCGCAGGACGGTTAATAACTTTTGAACATGTATTATCAGTCAGTGTTTAGAGATGTGAGGCTTCTGTAGACGATGTCGTCTCATTTCCATCAGACTTCCTCTAACCGGACCGGAGCAATGTCTCCTTCCTGGTTAACAAGTGTTGCTCACTCCGTGGCTTGGGACCCAAAAATGGGTTGAAATGAGTTAAACCGGGACCTGAGGGTGCGATCACATCTACAGCTGGTTTTATTTGGTTTGAACCACAGTGGAAAAATGTAGTTTGTTGCATTTTTGATTCATTATTTGAGTCGTATTTGATTTGTTGCATGGACTCAGTCATTTGTTTGTTGGAGTTTTGGAAACCTGTCAGATTCTAAACAAATCCGATTCCAGTCCTTCACTCCTTTAAAGTTATAGTGTTGGATAATGTAATGATGTGATATTATCAGAAAAATAATAAAACACTGCAGGCTAAATCAATAGCCTGAAAAATGGGGTCAAAATCTGTCAGATTAGCCTGCAGAACAGACTGCATCATGGGAAATCTTTTCTCAAAATGTCCGTCCCCTGACATCTGATGCCAAACTAACAACAGCCATCAGCAGTTCCTGTTGTTCCATCAGTTTTAACTGGGTCAGGCTTTGTCTCTTTATCTCCTTCACACACACACACACACACACTCACACACTCACACACACACACACACATGTTCATCCATCTCAGTTCATCATCTTGATTTTCTCTTTTCTTCACATTTCTATTTTGTGTTATACTTGTATAAACTCTTTGGGTTTTCTTGCACCTGCAGTTTGTATTTTATTCTTTTTTCAGTTTTGCAGTTATTTATGCAAATGAAGTAAACCTGGATGTGAAACCTGTTGTCTGACAGCTGCAGCTTCACAGTCTCATTTATGGGGAATTCTTTTGTTTTCCAAGAGTTTCAGACTCCAGTAAATGCATCACACCTGGATTCAGTCCAGTGTTTTTATTCCAAAACAGAGTCCAGGCCGGAAAGTGAGTTTTGAAAGCCAGAAGTCTCAGCAGCCCAGTGATGTCACTGCTATTGATCAACAAGCCTATCAATCTCTGCTGATAG
>NW_027605348.1:20000-23928 GCF_048128805.1 Centroberyx gerrardi | reverse complement strand
TCACCAGGTAAAATATTATTGAGATTCAAAATCTCAGGAGACCTGGCCAAGACAGAAGCAATGAAACACACATAAAGTTACAGATAATACAACAAAGAAAATAACTTAGAATAGAAAGATAAAACTGTATCATGTCAAATACAAATTAAAATCAAGTGCAATAAAATTTGGATTGGGGAGAAAAGAAGTTTAGACAGTCACAGTTCCCTATTGAATATGTTTCCATCATCATACACCATCTTGGTAGGAAAATAACTTAACAGGTGATTATAATCTAATGACAGCCACAGCCAATGAGCTGTGTGTATGGTAAAACACCATGTTGGTAGGAAAAGCATGTGACATCATGGGAATGAGCGGACACACAATATGGATTAGACAGTATAGTCACGTTTACATGTCCAGCAATGATCTGATATGAACCTGATTAAAGCTCCACATCATGTAAAGCAGGACTCCCTCTCCTCTGTGATGATAAAGGAGTTGGATGTGTATCTAAACATGGTGAAAGCATCAAAACTAAATCCACACAATCCATATTAGAAAAGCGAGCCTCTAAACGAGCCGTTTGGACTTCCGTAACTTTGTGGCGTCACAAAGGTTCGCTCGTTATCATTTCTGTAAGAAATAATAGACTAACAAAGTGTTTTTTTCAAAGCGGTCGAGCGGTCGTCATCGTTTATTACCGGAGAGTTTTCCCTACCTGTAGCCGCCGGGCCGCGGCGTCTCACGTTTCGCTCTCGAAACGGTTAGCCGATCGGAACGGAGGGTCGTGAATATTAATGAGCCTTAAAGGTACGGCGACAGAAACGGCCTGTTCTTGGTAAGGCTCAGAGAGATGCTGGAAAATGAACGTGGAGAAATGGATTGAGAGTGTTTTTGGTTCATGACACCACACACACAGCTTTGAATGGACAGAAAGACACAAAATAAAACTCTGGACAGTAGAATATGGGGCTTTAAGGGGAATCAGGGTGCGAGAGGTTAAAGTTAAACTAAGTTAGAAAATAATCCCAAGTTTTCTGGACATCCAGTCGGTATTTCATCTCTCGGCTCATCTGCCCTGTACATATTGCCTCAGTGTTGCGTCACCATTACCACACTGTCTGACTGAAGCAATTTGCCCAGATGAAATTGGGTAGAAAAAAAATCTGCCATCGAGATGCACTTTACCATTTTTCAAACCTTTTTCCATCAGCGAGCTGCTGAGCCCGAGGCGATGAGTTCCCCCAGTTACAGATCCAGTCTGCGGAGCGGAGTCGACCGCACAGAGTCAGGAAGTCAGGAAGTACAGTTTGTTTAGTTCAACGTAAAACTTTCAGGTAGACTGCCACACACACACATCGTTACCAGGCTTCAGTGAGACTGACATGGAGGCTGCAGGGTGAAAGTTTCCTTTACTTTATCAGGTTTTCCGTGGACATTTGCTCTTTTTCCGCAACGTCTTGCTAGACGCTCACACAGTCAACCAGCAACCTCCCAGTCACAAGCAACTTGTTCAACAATTTAATTTGTTGCCAAAACTCTTGGTAAGTGTTTTCCAGGTCAACCAAGCGGCCAAAACCAAGGGTGAATTTTGAAGCCAATAAGGAAGTGTCTGAAAGCTGCAGTTCCTCTAACGTCCACTAGGGTCGGCTCCAAAAAAACTCCATTCAAGTCAATGGGACCACAGCTCAACTTCTCACTCAAAATATAAAGTCAATACATTTTTTCCACAAGAGATTATGGTCTCAGTGGCTAATTTTACTTCTTATATATAGTGTCCGTATGGCGATTTTCTAAATAATTGCGTCATTAACGGGATATAACGGTTATAGAACGGGGTAGTTTTCCGAGTGATTGACAGGTTGCCTGTCCAGTGATCGACAGGTCGCCGATCACGGACCAATAAGTGGATTCCAGACACATTGATTTGTTGTCAAGCATCACAGAGTGACATGTTGTGAGTGAAATCCATCCAGAGGAGCGATGTACTGACATGATGGCTGGGATGCAGATTTGTTTTTTTTACTTTATTTCTCCAGGTTTGCTGAGGACACTTGTGATTTTTACCTGGACAGGAGGTTTATGTTTAAGACGGTTTATTGAGAAAACGAGGAGTTGAGAATGGAGGGATGAAACGAGGGTCTAGGTGGAGGGATGAATCAGGGGTCGAGGGCGAGGGGATGAATCGAGGGGTCGGATGAGATGGGGTCGACGGTCAGCCCGAGGGAGAGACTCGGGGTGGGGGGGGGCACCGCCTCGCTGATGGGGAATCTGCTGCCTCCATCATTTCCCCCAAAGAGAACTTCATACGTAAAGATGAGCAGGGGCTTCTTGAACATCGCTGCAGATGTAGTTGTGGTGGGCTTGTGATGACTGACAGCTGATGATTGTTGATTGCATGGTCAGGGATTCCTTGCCTAGAAGCGGTGGAAGCGGCCCGAATATGGAATGAGTGGCCGGAGTATAGGATCTTCCTGAGTTGGACTGGACTTGGCAGTGTGGTACGGGCGAGTCTGAGGTGCCCAGGAATAGATCGCCTTGATCTTGGCCGATGGCGACTTCTACCTCTGTTGGAACGTGGAGGTTAAGGGGGAATTTTTGTAAGAACTGCTGGATGGAGCGTAATGGATGATTCGCTGCCGGGACGGCTGAGAAGCTTGAACCAGCGCTCGAGCCTGATGGACGGACAAGGGGGACTCAGAGACCGCGGATCCTGGTGGATCTTCGTCAAACGGGTCGCTGTCCGAGACGTAAAGCAGGAGCTCATGATCCACGGCGAGATCAGGTAAGAGGCTGAAGAATGAATCAGGTAGTTTGTGAAAGCTCAGTCTGTCTGAGAGCGTATGCAAGGAAGACAGAACTGAGACATACGAGAGAGAAAGGGTAAGGTGAGGCAGACTTAAACAGGGTGGAACAGGAGCTTGAGGCGTGGTCTTTGTTCCTGAACTATAGTTATAATAAATATAATAAAAATATAATAAATAACTACAAATTTAGCAGGATTTTCAAAAAGTTCTGAATGGATTTGTATGAAACTTTGGAAAGATTGGTCATGGGACAAGGAAGAACTGATGAACTCGTCATACCAACAGGCCAAAGGGGGGCGTGGCAGTGGAAACAGAATTGAATTCCATTAAATTCCACTTCTAAAAGAGTTTGTCTTGACTTGCTAAACATTATAAATCAAACCTTATGAATCATTTAAAAGACAGCTCAACAAATCAAATACATTCAATCATAATGTCTGGATTCTGCATCAAATCCCACCTGTAACCTCAGATATGTGGGAAGAAAAAACAAAAACATGGAATTTCACAGAATTAAATTCAGCTTCCTGAAATTCCAATTCAATTCCAATTCTGTTTCCTGTAGGTTTTTTCCAATTCCTCAGTTGAATTGGAATCGATGATTTCATTCATGAATTAACCCCAACCCTGGAGTCCAGTACAACCACAGTCTGATACTGGTCTGTACTGGTGGACACTGAGCAGCTGAACTGGGGAAATCAGGATCAGGATCTTGCTCATGGCTCCTTCGATGGAAGTTCTGGACGGAGGTGGAACCGGTTCTCATTCCCTTTCCCTGCCCAGATTCTCTGATCCAGTCTGGGATTTGGACCAACAACCCTCAAGTCACGAACCCACTTCTCTTCCCTCCACCTCCCATCATGCAGCTGTACATCACACCGCCTCTGACCTGGATGTGAGCCTGGTGGTGGTGAAGCAGGATGTTTGTGTTTGGCAAATCTCAGTCTGGGAAAATGAGGGGAAATATGTGTCAGCGGTGAACCATCCATCAAAACACAATGTAGGAATGATTTTCTTTATTATTTTATAAGCAGCTCTCTTCGGCCCTCTGGAGAACAGCCTCAATAAAACTGCCGCAGTCAGCAGATTAACATCCATATGAAACCAGGAGGGAAGAGCTCCAGCTGATCTGAAGG
>NW_027605348.1:0-15000 GCF_048128805.1 Centroberyx gerrardi | reverse complement strand
TCATCACTAAATAACAGCTGAAAGCACTGAACATCGCAGACTGATGATGAATATCAGTGAAGAGGATCTGAGGAGAGTTTTCCTTTAAAGTCAGCAGGAGGAGTCCATCTTGTTAATGATATTCATCTCCCATAATGCATTTCACCGTTGTCCGCTGTATCAGACCAGGTGAGGTCAGAGGTCGAGGTCTGGACTGAGCCGAGCTGCAGGTGAGATCAGCCTGTCAGAGTCCGGCTGCTGAAGGAATAAATCGACTTGGAATCATCAATAATCTGGAGGGCAGGGGACCGCTGGAGCTCAGGAGGCTGCATGAGACCGGAAGGTTCCAGAAATCTGGGTCAATAAAATAATTTCCCTCTTCCTTGGCGTTGTTCCACCGATTTCTGCTGTGACACCTGAATTTCCCCCGGGGGATCAATAAGCTGCAGTCTTATCTTATGTTATCTTATAATAATAATAACTGTATTTATGTGCCACTTTTCCAGTTACCAAGTGCTGTGTAAAATAAATGGAAAATATTAAAACAATATATACAAAATGAATAAGAAGCCCTCTCCCCTCCCTGAGCAAGGCAGCAGCAGACTGGGTCAGTGTGTTGGAGCTCAGTAAACCTCCGCTGGAGAAATAAAGGTTAAAAAATACCAATAATGACAACTCATGTCAGGTTACAATGAAAGCATTATAATACATTTGGACAAATATGTGGTTTAATATGCAGAAAGACATTAGAAGGGATTGTGTAAACCTGGAAAATTTAATTTAATTTATTGTAAAACTGAAATAAATCCGGTGATCCTGATCCAGAAACAGTTTAACAGGATATTCTACAGACTGTGGAGGAAAACTGATCCAAAGGTAAATGAAGGTAATCAGATTATGTAAATGAGCGTTCCAGTGGATTACTGTCTAGATTACAGTGTTACAAAAGTAATCAGTAATCTGTTATGAGTTACATTTCCACACTGCATCCATTTACATTTTATATTCCTGTTCTGTCTCTCTCATCCAGAAGTTGACTGTAAGAAGCTTTAATTCGTAGATCATCAACATTACAAGCAGCCAACAGTAAGGCGGTCAGGGGTCAGAGGTCACAGCAGCCAAGGAAGCTTCCTGTCTAGGAAGCATGTAGTTCTGTCTCCTTCAGGTAGGACACATAGGAAGCTTCCTTTCCTTTTTAAGGTTCCTTGTTTTGAAGGAAGCGTACAGCGGTTCCTCAGGCGGAGTAGGAAATCCCACAATACCTTGCAACACCAGCGAAGAAGAATGAAACTTCCCCAACTTCTCCACTACAATTAATGGTGAATGGAAGTCCCCGCTTCAAAAAAAACACTTTTCCAAAATGAACCTATGAAATAAAATGCATCTAATATTTTCAGTTCAATTCTATTTGAATATTGTCAGTAGTGAATCATCTGACTTCAACCGACTGGACGTTTGAGTCCGGTCTGTTGAAATGAGTTTTAGCGTGTTGCGCAGTTTAGCTAGCACAGCATCAACAGACCGCCGGGGATCATGGGAAATCACGCTGCAGCCGGGGTCCTGTCTGATACAGCTGCTTCATCTCTCTGTCTGAGCTGAGAGGCCAAAAACACTGGAAACAAACCACCGACCGCTTCAGCTGTAATGAGGGAAACTAGACAACAGCAGAGCCAGACCAACACTTTAAAGTGTGTGGGTGTGTGTGTGTGTGTGAGAGAGAGAGAGAGAGAGAGAGAGAGAGAACCTAAAGTTGTTTGGGTTTTGAGTTAGTTGGTCTGTGTTTTTATTTTGAACCCACAGTTGTCGTATGTGTCTGTGTGTGTGTGTGTGTGTGTGTGTGTGTGTGAGTGTGTCAGTCTGTGTGTGTGTGTGTGTGTGTGTGTGTGTGTGTCAGTCTGTGTGTGTGTGTGTGTGTGTGAGAGAGAGAGAGAGAGAGAGAGAGAGAGAGAGAGAGAACCTAAAGTTGTTTGGGTTTTGAGTTAGTTGGTCTGTGTTTTTATTTTGAACCCACAGTTGTCGTATGTGTCTGTGTGTGTGTGTGTGTGTGTGCGTGTATGCGTGTGTCAGTCTGTGTGTGTGTGTGTGTGTGTGTGTCAGTCTGTGTGTGTGTGTGTGTGTGTGTGTGTGTGTGTCAGTCCTTCAGCAGCTCTGCTGACTGCAGTTTGTTTTTCCAGGTCGGACCGGCTCAGTGTCTCTCAGCGTTCTGTAAGAGCCTCTTAGCTTTTAAAAAATCATTACAGCAGTTTGGGTCCGGTCCGAACCGCCGCTCCTCAGACCGCGTTACCCATAATTACCCATAACCTCTCGGCGGCCCGGACAGCCGCATCGACACTTCAGCCAGCAGATCAGAGAGTTTCTCACTGAGCGGGCGGACTGATGGATCTCTGCTCTGGACGGTCGGAGGGAAAAGAAACATGAATTATTTGTTGCTCTGGTCCAGACATTCATCACATTGTCATTTTAACATTGTTAGGTTAAATTCATTAGCTGGTAAACACTAATGAGGTCGCATTAATCAAAAAGAAAAAAAAAATTCATTAATATTACTTTCAAGATAAGACACTTTATTTGTCATTGTAGGCATACAACGAAATTATGTTTGGTAACTCTCAGTGACCAGCAGCAATAGAGAACAAGGTAGAAACAAGATAATAAAAAGGTATTGCACAACAAGTTAGATGTATGTAATAAAGTGCTGGAGTGCACCTGGTTCAAGGTTCCCATCAACCCCAGAGACGTTTTACACATCCACATCTTTTTAAACATGGATGGTAATGAGTTGTGTAGACTGGTGCATCCAACTAAATATAAAATCTATCAGGCATCAATTTCTCTTTCAATTATCTTTATTTGAACATTTCAACAAAAGCACAAACACTGATAAATGTGCAGCAGGTGCACTTCCTGTTCCTTCTGGCTGGACGCTCTGCGATCACTGACACGTGAAGAAAACCAGGAGGATCATGGGACAGCGGCGCTCCAAACATGCAGAAAACAGCAAGACCAGGCGCCAGTTGCATAAAGATAGACCTAGTCTGAGACTTAAATGTGACCTTAAGTCAAACTTGCTGTTGACTCTTATATTGACCTGTTCCTACTACTTCTTCATTGTTGTTGTTGTTGTTGTTGTTGTTGTTGTTCTCTCTCTCTTCTTCAGGCTCTTTCCAAAAAACAAATATTTGCCATCTTGTATGAAACAGCTTCAGTATTTAAATTTCCCACTCTGACAGTTAGGCCGACTCGTTGCCATAACAACAAAATTCTTAACTCAGGATTAGCTCTCCACCACGAACTGAATGATAATTGAAAAATTTAATACGTACATTTAAATACGTTCCTCCGCCACCAATTGGTGGTTAAGGTTAGGGAAATGGTTTGGCCATGGTTAAGTAAGAAAAACGTTCATTAAAAATTGTGACTTACGGTTGAAATGTCCTTTGAAAACGCTGGGAACCGAACCTCCGGTCGCATACGCCCAGCAACCACCCCGACCACAACACCCTTACTGACCACTGGGCTTCTTCAATGTGACACTACTTCCTGTTTACAGTCGTGTGTCCTTCACGGAACTGTTTCCTGCTGGGAAAACGTAAATTTAACACTTTACGTTCCACCAGCACGTAATTTGCTGTTAACAAGTCATTTTTCTGTGAGATCAGTCTGAGAAAATATTAGGAAACTAAAGGAAGTTTATCATATCCTTCATTATTACTCAGGGTCATTTATTTGTTTTGGTTTCATGACCTTTGGGCTCTTGAAGCCTGTAAAACCCCATTAAAGAATCTAAAAACTGCATGGACAGCAGTGAGAAAACAAGTTCTGCTTTATTCATCCCTGAAATAGTTCCCATCTGCTCTTCTGTTGCACAGCGGCGATATGTTTTGGTTTGACTCGGTCATCAGCGGAAGCCACGATGTGTCTCTGTGGTAAAATACAGCTGAGCCGTGCGTCGGCTCATTCTGCCGCGTAACGGCACACAGCGGAGGGCCGGGCCGAGACTGGAAGAGCCGCTCTTCACACAAAGCTAAAAACAGCTCCGCAAAGATGAACGGCCGCTTCAGACGAGTTCAAGTGAGACGGATCATTTGGTATTTCAACACTAATAAGTCAGGGTGAGCGATGGGCGGGCTTCTCCTCTCTCCGGTCCGATGTGCAGCGACACACGCCGCTCCTCGTCAGATCATTAAACCGTCCGGCCGCTGGAGCCGACCGCTAACGGTTTGATTTATATCGTCGTTTCAGAGACAACGAACCGGTCCGGCCGTGATGGATCACCTGAGGTCCGGGAGAGGGGTTGTGGAGGGTCTGCAGGAATAACGTTAGTCCCCTTTTCCACCGTGGGTCAAACCTTTGACCTTTGACCTTAGCTTGTGTGTCCGCCAGCAAGTGCTCTTCACTGCTGCCTGTTGCTGACACAGCTGATTTAAACCTTTAGCATAAGAGAGCCATGCCTAACGCTTGGAGTCGTAAGGTCAGTGCAAATTTGATCTTGTAATTTTTATCATGGTAAATGAGAGGAAAGATTAAGCAAAAATCCCCAGAAATTTATTTGGAAGCCATATCTAAAAAAACTCAAGGGAGCATTCAGAACCAATGTGTCAACAAACTATTAACTACCAAAAAATATCTTGTCATTCCCTCTGTCTAATAATTTATCACACTGATCAAACCAGAGGGCCGTCAAACAGCACCAGCCTGTAGTGAACTGATGCCCCAGTTTTCCACTGGGCTGGGCCAGACCTAAACAGGATTTATCCAGGAACTTGAGCCATAAGACTCAGTGTTCAAACAGAGCATTTTTTTTCAAAACTGCCACCACCTTTTATACATTAAACCAATGGGGGGCGGCCGCAAGGCACACAAAAGGCGGCCTCTCTCCAAAAAGCTCTGTGCCACGTGGCTTTTTTGACAGCGGAGCGCTTTCAGAAGTTAAAAATTTTCAACTTTTCAGAAAAGTGTCAAATGTTTTTTACTCAGACTGCCAATCATGATGAAGGAGAAATGACAACAACAAAGACAGAGAAAGTGTTTGTTGTAGTAACTGAATTTCCAGTATTGCAACACTGATTTTAAAGAGGCGGTGTGAATCAGACTGGATGTGTTTTGGGAATATCTGGTAAGCCTTTGCTTGTTGTTCATCACTTAATTATCTGCTAACATTCTAATGTTTCTGTTTTTTTTATGTGAGTCCTCTGAACACAGCACATAACACATGGCTACATTCACAATATGAAAACCATATCTAGGTCTTCAGTTTTCAGTACAGTCATAGTGAGGTTGTTGTTGTTCCTTGTATCACATAATATGTCATCACATTGTTTCGGTGTTATCAGACACGTGTTGTATATAAATACAACTCAATGGAAATGACCAGAAGTAAGATTTAAAGTATTTTAAATGTATTACAATAAGTGATAAGATGCTAAGAAATTTGAATTTGAACAATGAGTCAGTTCCACATCCTGTCCGGTGTGACCTGGAGAGTCTGGTACGTTGAGTAAGGAGCTGATCTCATTTCACTGCAGAGATGCAGCCAGCTGAGTGTCTCAGTGCGGTTGGGACTATATCTATAGGTCATTTAAAATTGTCAATACATTGTAATTAATAAACAGATCAGAGTCAGGTTCTGGGTTTCATTAAACAATTTTTAATGAACAATTGCACCTTCAACGGGTGAACAAACTCACCTTTTCACATTATGAACCCATAATAAATTACAGAACTGTAAATAAGTCCAGCCACGGTTCTGTTGTTGTTGTATTAAAACAACCAAATTACTGAAAAAAACATATTACTGAAAAGAAAACACAACAAAACAAAACCAACCAAAAAAAAACAACCCACAGTCTCTATAACCTGCGACAGGCCGGCCACAGCCACAGTCCTGTCCTCACTAACTGGAGTCCTGCACTTTGGGCAGCCTTCGCTTCCGGTCAGTAGGACTGCAATGAGTTCTGGGTTTCATTAAACAATTTTTAATGAACAATTGCACCTTAAACGGGTGAACAAACTCACCTTTTCACATTATGAACCCATAATAAATTACAGAACTGTAAATAAGTCCAGCCACGGTTCAACCAAATTACTGAAAAAAACATATTACTGAAAAGAAAACAAAACAAAACCAACCAAACAACAAATGATGACTGCTCAAGGCCTCTCTCAGTCTCTATAACCTCCGAGCCACAGCCACAGTCCTGTCCTCGCTAATTGGAGTCCTGCACTTTCTGGCGTACTCGTTGGCGAGCTTTGTGGGATTGAGGACGAACAGCTGATGCTGCTCCCACTCGCTCTTCACTAGCATATATGCCTCTGGAAGATAGGAATCCCGTCATCATTTTCCTCCCATACATTGGCCCAAACTAATTGAGAAACAAGAGCACAATGGTATGGTTAAAAATAAATAACAGTTCCCAGGCCAAGATTTTTTCCAAGCTGTATTTCAAGGTTTTTAACTTAAAATTGGAGCCAATGACTTCCGGCTTGACGGCTAAAAACGGTACATGGGAAGTCAGAAAGTAACGAGAGCAAACGCATTGCTGATTTTGTTATTTTCATAGGATTTGTTGACGTTAAGAAATGCATTAAAAAACACCGGCCTTATCCTTTAACACTTTACGTTCCACCAACATGTAATTTGCTGTTAAAGTCGTGTTCATTTCACGTTTTTCTGTCAGATCAGGTTGGGGCAGAAACACAATCAGCTGCCTTCAACATGGCCGCCAGTGGAGACCCAGACTGTCTGAAGAAGGTGTTTGACCTGCTGACTGTGTGCTGGCACAACACTGAAGCTGTTAGTGTGATTTACAGAGGATTTGAAACATCCACACTACTGCCTTCTTAGAATACATTTCCATATAAAACCCATATAAAAGGGCTCAGTCAAAAGATGTAAAGGCTTTAGCAGATAAATTATGGATTACATTTATTATAAAATCACAGATTCACAGCATAAGCAGGCTATAGTGTTGCCTGTATTCAGGGCTTAAAGCAAAAAAAACATTCTGAGCCTGAAATGTTCCTGACTGATGGGGGGAGGGGGGTGCAGTAAGGATAACTGTGGAGGCCCCCAGGGGTCACCTGGTACAGAAAACAATGATGCGGAAATCAGTGGGCATGGTTTTCTTACATTTTACTCCTAAAGCGTGCCCACAGATCAGTAAACCATGCATCAGATTTGTAATATCTACGTTGATAACATCAAAGAGAGACTTTTAGGCCTATAGACAGTGAGCCAGAGCCATTACACACAGCTCAGCATACATACAGTGAGCTGTAATAGCCATTAGGCACCTAGACCATATGTGAACCATAACCATAACATTGATTAATCACATCAGTAGGTCTAATTTATGATCCGATGTGTTTTGGTGACAATATGAAACCCATTTACTTCCTATAAATCATGCTTGTAGAAAAATCATGTTAATTAAATTGTATATGCAACTCTGTGGTCCCTGTTTGACGTTATCAATGTACATATTACAAATCCGTGTGCACAGTCTGCTAATCTGCGGGCATGGTTTAGGACTCCGTGCATATTGATTACTAATTCGAGGGCACGGTTTACTATTCCGTGCGCGGTTCAATGTGACACTACTTCCTTCCTGACTTTACGTTCCACCAACATGTAATTTGCTGTTAACAAGTCGTGTCCATTTCACATTTTTTCTGTGAGATCAGGTTGTCTTTGTGGTTACGTTAGGCCCCGCCCCCCTCCTGTCAATCACAACCCAGTCACGCCTTCCTCCAGCTACAGTCTGTGAGATGAAATGGAAATTAAAGCTAGATTTAAACTCTCTTCTTTATGTATTTATATTTACTTTGAAAATAATGAATGAAATTGATCAAATATCTCCTAACGTGATAAAAGCTGGAAAACCATCTACAGTAAGGGAATGAAGGAAATGAACAAAAACTCCAATCAGGCTGGAACTGTCCTTTGACCCCAACCTGATGTGTGAAATGAAGTGGAACGTGAAGTGTTAAAATTCAATTTTCCCAGCAGGAAGCGGTTCCATGAAGGAGACACGACTGTAACCAGGCAGCAGAGTCTCAGAGACAGGCAGGGTGTTGTGGTCGGGTGGAGGATGGACCGTGATGTCAGAGACCGGAGTTCAATTCCCAGCTTGCAGGAAGGAAATTTCTACTGTGATTCAAATTAAACATTTTTAGCAAAAGTCTTTCCCAAACCTTAACCAAGTTGTTTTAGTTTCCTAAACTGAACCGTTAGCCGACCTGCAGCTGAAAACGTCCAGTTCATGTTTTTGTCACAGAATCCATTCATTCATGCTGGAGGAACATCATTTCCACATCATTTGTGTCCACAGCACATAAAACTGGGTTTCAGAGTTCATGCTCATTTCCCAACTTTTTCTAAGATGATGTTGCAATGGGAAGCAGAGTGGAGCAGCACGGGGCTTCATCCACCTGAGCTGAAACACAAGACTTCATTGACACTAACAGGCTTTAACTACATTATCCAGACAGGTCCAACAGTTAAATTACCACAAGTAAAAGCAGTCAAGCAATTTACCTTGAAACTGAATCCAGTCCAGATCCACCAACATCCAATCAGTGTTGATTATTATCAACAACATTTCAATGCAGGAAATTACTTTGATATTGACATCATTTTAAAGATTTCAGATGCAATCAAATGCCAATATAAACCTGCAACTCAAGCTGTTTGACTTGAAAATGTCAAAATATAGTATTATTATTAAAGACAGTATTCCCTCACAGTATCGCCCTGCAGCACAGAGGAGAAAAACAAACCTCACTCAAGGTTAGAAGATCATTTCCTTACAATTGGTCTAAATGGTGTTTTCCATGGAAGATGAATGTGTTGCATGTCCGGTGCGACTGTAATGTTTCCCTCGGGAAGCAGAGATGGAATCTGCAGCGCCTCCTCCCCCCCGCCCACCACCCCCCTCCTCCCCGGGCCAGGACCGCCGCCTCCACCATCCCCCCCCTCCCCCCCCCTCTCCTCCTCCTCCACAGTAATGAGAGCTGGCGTGTATAATGGCTGCTGCCTGCCTCCATAATATGTCCTTGCCTTGCGGCGGGGGAAGGTGAGAGACGGCCGGGGGACGGGCGGCTGACACCCCATTATTTCCTCCTCTAATGGAGCGGCTCCAGGCGGGCGTGGCCTCGCTCCTTTAAAAGCAACGAGAGAATGGAAAAATTCCCCTCCGACTCCTGGGAATCCATAATAAACTTCACTTGTAAAACACTTTTCAAAAAACAGAGTTACAGACTGCTTCACAGAGAGAAGGCAGTGACAGGAAAACGACTGCAAATCCAACACATAACAGCACAAAAGACAAAAAAATAAAAATAACAGGCATATAAATTAGGAGTTGAAAGCAGGATTGTACAGATGGGTTTTGAGGTTTTTTACAAAAGAATAAATAGAGTTTGCTCCCTGTGTCTTCAGGCAAGTTCCACAGTTTAGGATCCCTGATTGAAAATGCTTGATCACCTTGGGACTTTAATCCAAGAGTTTTGTCTGAAGATCTCACACTACACTGTTGTACATAAGGAGATAACAGTTCCCCAATATAACCTGGGGATAAACCATTTGTTGCTTTAAAATGAATCAAAAAAAATCTTGAAATTGATTCTAAAATCGACTGGAAGCCAGAGTAGGCTAAAATGGTTCTTGGTTCCTTTTTAGAGAACCTCAAATTTCACCAAGGAAAACAGCCTTGTTTTCAGATTGACCACCATGCATTTTAGAGTTTAAGGGTTTTGAAAAGAGTTTCATGAGCACAACGGCTGTAGAAATTGCTCAACAGGAGCAGGTGATCCTTCAACTGAAGACCGGAGTTACGAGTTTTCACATGACGACGTTTTGTACCAGCAGACGAGTGTCTTGGTGTTTTTACTCGACTGGAGATCCATGTTTTTACCAGCAAATCATCTATAGGAGATTAAGTTGTTCATTAAATATATAGCGCTAACTATTTTTCCATTAAATAAGATGGATTTTGTGTTGACGACAACGATATCCACCATCGTACACTTCAACATATCAGCACATTCACTAAGAGCCAAGCGTTTCTCCTCATGCCTCCGCAGCAGTAATCCTCCTCCTCAGATAAAGCAGTTATCTGGGGAAATCCCCGCTGCTCCTGAGGACTTTCCTCTGCCCGGGCCTTTTATCAGGAGGAAGCACCTGTACGAGGAGACAGGCTGAATAAAGCTGTGGAGAGGCTCTGTGATCTGCCGCGGGGCTGAGGCTCGCCTGGTCAATAACAAAATGGAGATTACATTCCACCGCGGCAACACTTCTGCAGACCGCGGTCACTCCGGGGAGATTATAGCAGGAAACGCCGCCGCCGCCGCCGGGCCGTGAGGCGACGGGACCTCCCGGAGCGATGAGAGCCGCTGTAATACCTGCTGAATGAGGAGGAGGAGGGGGAGGGGGGGTTAGATAAGAGGGAGGGCGTATTGTTAAAGGCTGTTTTCTAACCCTGGCTTTTGAAGAAATGCTTGAATTTCCATGGATGTTATTTCAGATTCGTGCCACACTGGAGCGTCCGAGCCCTCAGGTGAGTGTTGAAGCTGGTCCGGCAGCAGCAGCAGTTCCTCTGACCGCCGCTCACCAGCAGCTTCACGAGCAGCGGCGGCGCTCCGGTCGCCAAACGTCTGCAGATATCAAGTTCGGTTGTGCAGCCAAATATCAAGTTTGTAGCTATTCGGCTGTGAACTGAGACAAGCACTATCAAATTAACAACTGTTTACAGGGTATCTGTGGGTTATTAAAAAGTAAGAAAAAGCATTAAATCAATTTTGCGAAAATTAAGGCCTTAAAGTCGAGATGAAACGGCATTTCGAGAGTATCTAACTTCCGTATCGTGACGTATTTCCGAGTGAAACAGGAAAGACAGGCGGGACGTAACGTTGGGAGGAATTTGATTTGAACGTTGAAAAGTGGGCGTGTCGTAACACCCGAAGACACGCCGAAGTACCGTGCTGCTGCTAGCTAGCTAACTAATGAATCTTAGCTCTGTGCGCTAAAAGTTGAAGATTGATTGACGGGTGGATGTCATGATATTATTGGTTGAAATTAGTTACGGGCATGCTTACGTAAGCACACGGCATATTTTGTTTTACAGGAAGAAAACATGATTGAATTTTGATATAAGAATACAATGAAATTGATTTTTGGTATTTTTTTTGGCATATAGTGTTAAATAGGTGCACAGTATGACCGGGGATGTGATCTAAAAGGGTTAAAAAGGCATTTTTCATTTAATCTCGTCTTTAAATAGCATTAAAAAGTCTGAAATTTGATTCCCAGGGCTTAAATATTTTCTTTACCATTTATCAGTAATACTTTACTGGCTCGTTGCATAAAATAACTTTAATATATCAGCAGGGGTTTGCAAGTGTTGTTGACCAACACCAGTCACTCCACTGTTATCAGTGTTACCTAAACCAGCAGTCCAGTCCATACTCTCTATTTTGGTGGACATGATCCACGCCCCTCTTGTGTAGAGCAGAGTGCATGTAGAGGGAATTTTTTGTTTTGTTTTGTTAGGGTTTTTTTTTTTCTTTTTTTCTCAGAAATGAGAACTGTGGGAATCCCATTTACATCACGGAAAGACAAATGTTCAGATAAACTAAGTGCATACCTAGACCAACAAATGAGCAGAAGCATTGTGGCAACATCCATATCTATCTAGCCAGCTGCAGCACTGTTTGTAAATGTGTGCATTAATACCAAATTAGATTTGAAAGCTTGTCAGTAGCTTAATGCTTGAGGTCGGCATCTTTTCTAACATGATAAATTCTTAATGCAATTATAAATGAATAAATTATAAGTCTTTCAGCTGCAATAATTCCCCTGAATGCTCACAAACACTTTTGAGTATGACTGATGGCGTTTATTGAAGCCCAAATCGAATTGTTTGTGATGTGTGATGTCAAACAAAACTGACATTTTCAAATAATATTCCTTAAAAGTTTTTAAATAAAATGTACTTGTTCTCATCAGGTCAGACAGCAGAATTGTGTCACGATATCCAAAATCACCAGATCATCACCATATGATTGACGCTGAGAAGATGCTGCAAGTTTAAATTAAAGGAAAACACAGGTGTCTTTTATTGATGCCCATGAAAAGTCTAAATCCAGAGATGTGAAACTCACAGTCAGAGTCTATGAGTTCAATCCAGTAGGATCTTCTGACTGTGAAATACTTTGCTGAGTTTAGACTCTGCCCATTACTTTATCTCAAGATAAAGATAATGTTCTCGTGATCTCGGTTAAACAAAATGTGTGTTCTTGAGATAGAGACGTAAATAACTCGATATCTTGAAAGATTGAAAGAAGAAAATTAGCTTGTTATCACAGGAAAACAGCGTAAATAAAATGTATGAATATACTGTATGTGCTCAGTGGGTTTCTGTACATTGTAGCTGTCCACCGTTCAATATTTTTGTCCTGGGAACTTTCCAGTCAGACAGTGAGCAGCAAACTGGACAGGAGAACCAGAGGAGAGAGATAATTGGCTTCAAACCGACCGGACGCTGGAACACAACCGTCTGTTCCTGCTGTAAACCATCTGAACCACTTCAGCACAAAACTGTCAGAGAATACAATTATTTTTTACCATTTAAGAGATTTAGCTGGATGGTGTTCTCATCCACAACGTCTTCGAATCAGTTAGCAGGTTGTGGCTCAGTGTTGCTCAGAGGCACGCAGGCCGGAGTGGGGATCGACCCCGTGGCCTTCTGGGTACAGGACAGCTTCCCCTGTTGAAGCTGAGCGTTCACAGTCATGTATGAAACTTATTTTCTTTAGTGTATTACGTTTTAGGGAAATGCTTCAAGGGGAACAATACTCAGTTAAAGAGTTCCTGCTCAATCCTCTGGTCAAAGAAAAGTCCGATCAGCGTCTAAACATGAACAAACGACCTTGAGACCGGAGAACTAATATTCAAACTAAAGACAGGAAATCCTAAATTGCGTGTTTTTCCCCTTTAACATACTAGAGTTGTGTTGTTGAGTCTTTGATGAGGAGAATCAGAAGCAACTTCTGGTTATAAAATAGGTTAAAAATACATTTTTTTCTCTACAACTTATACAACTATGTATATATATACACACACACACACACACAGTATATACAGTATGTATACTATTTCTAGTTGTAAGAGGTTAAAATCCAAATTGTACTGCAGCTATTTGTGGAATATCATTTTAATTGTTGGTGAAAACAAGATTGATGTCTTAGGAATTAAAACATTAAAGTTGTTGAGGTTTCCTGGCAGCCATATTTGTCTCTGCATTCTGCACATCATTACCAATTCATTATGAATAATGCCACAACGAGATTGCCTGATGTTAATTATTCGGTGGTACAGTGAGTAAAGTGGTAAGCGTGTACATAACGGTGCAGGCGGACTGATGTCTTTTCCGGAGGCGAAACAAACTTCCTCTCTTCCCTTCCGTCACAAAGCCTCGAGCGCTCGTCCCGTCTCTCATTAGGAGTTTGTGTTTCCCCGGACCGAGCGAGGCAGCCAGACTTCCGCAGTTTTGGAATATCTGTCTTCTGTTCTGACTTCAGGTTTGTCTGCTGTTAATTAGCTGAACTGTCTCATTTCTCCAGACGCATCTCAGCTGTACGGTAAAGAATGCCAAGGACTCTAATTTCCAGGAAAAATGCCAAGAATCTGAATACTAATGATCGTGTAATTTCATTTATAACAAAGACAGCTTCCTCTGAAAGAACACGTAACGATGCTGCGAGTTGACGTTCGTAAACTTGGCCGTGTTCCCACTTCCTGTTCTGTCAGACTCTGCAGTGCTTCCTCCTTTACTTGGTTGGTTCAGAAGTTGGTGAGAACAATGACCTTTGAACTCTGGTGGCACCAAATAACGGCACCGAGACTCTCGGTCCTCTAACAAGAGAACTGCGGTGCGGTTCGTTAATCCAACCGACTACAGGAAACCGCCCCGAAACGCAAGGGATTAGGATCTGTTCAGGATTTGTGAAGACCGGGTCCTCACCTGCACTGCACTTAACATTCCACTCTCCAAGAGCGGCCATCCTGTAATGAGGAAACTTCTGAGGGAGAAAGTGGTCAGTGGAGGAGCCGTTCCAGGTTTTCACCAGCTTCAAGAGAGATATTTGGGAGCGGTATATCAAAAGGAAAAAGAAGAGCTGAAGACACATCTTGCAGGAAAACCTGTTGCAGTGATATTTGACGAGACTCCAGATGTAGAGGGGAGGTGTGTGCTGAACCACTGCAGAAGGATGAATCTGGGAGTATCTTGGCCTACCTTGCAGACACCATATTCCTCGAGCAGTGCAATCATCCCACAGTATCCACGGCTGTCGTAAAGTGTCTACAAGAATACAGCACTGCCAATGAAGATGTCATTGTGTTTGACACACATAATGCGGCATATATGAAGAAAGCTTTCAATGCTGCTCTACAGTCACTATTCCCCAACTCACTGCACATAACATGCACGGCCCGTATAATGAACCTCGTCGGCAGAGCCTTCCACAAACCATTTGACCAGTTCAACAACTTCATGCTGGCTTGGTCCCAGATGTTCGACCATGCCGGCTCACGCAAACGAAGATACCTTTAGTGGTTTTCCAAAGTTACTCCCTCTCTCTCTCTCTCTGTCGCTCTCTCTCTCTCTGTCTCTCTCTGTATCTCCCTCTCTCTCTGTCTCTCTCTCTGTATCTCCCTCCCTCTCTCTCTCTGTCGCTCTCTCTCTCTGTCTCTCTCTGTATCTCCCTCCCTCTCTCTCTCTCTGTCGCTCACTCTCTGTATCTCTCCCTCCCTCTCTCTCTGTATCTCGCTCACTCTCTCTCTCTGTCTTTCTCTCTCTCTGTATCTCCCTCTCTCTCTCTCTCTCTCTCTGTCGCTCACTCTCTCTCTGTCTCTCTCTCTCTCTGTATCTCTCTCTCTGTATCTCTCTCTCTGTCGCTCACTCTCTCTCTGTATCTCTCTCTCTTTCTCTCTCTCTCTGTCGCTCACTCTCTCTCTGTCTC
>NW_027605347.1:0-24267 GCF_048128805.1 Centroberyx gerrardi | reverse complement strand
CTTTTTCCAGTCGAGAAAAAGCGTCAGTCGTCCACCCCCACTTCCTCAAACCCGAACCTGTCTCTCTGCTGCAGTGCATTCTGGTCTCTCTCCTGCTCCTGTGGTGGAGAAACTGGTCTCTCTCCTCTTCTACGATGGATTTCTCCCTGTATGATTGTTTGAACGTCTCTCGGTGCAAAATGGCGGCTCTAGAAAGAAGCCCTCGCTCTTTGATTCTGAGGGACTGACACCAAAACCTGACGTTTACCGCTGATGTTTTACATCCTGAAACATTTCCTCATATCAAACTCCACTGTAGCTGCTGGAAACATCTGGAGGTGACGTCACCTCGTCTACGATTGGCCGGTTATCCACCAAGAAGAGAAACAGAACTAACTACTGGATGGAGACAGAGATGGAAGAAACATCACCAACAGATGATTTTAACAGTTTTAGGAGAGTTTTCAGTCCAGACTTCATTTTGTTCCGCTAGGCTTTCCAAACGTGAGGAACTGCGTCCGTCTCCTTCTACCCATAATCCTTGTGTTTCGGGGGTGGTTTCCTGTAGTTGGAGTTGCAGTTCTCTTGTTAGAGGACTGAGACTCTCGCTGCCACCAGAGGTCAATGGTCACTGTTCTCACCTGGACAGACCAACTGAACTGAAGGAGGAGAATAAACATTTGAATCAGACTTTAATAGAAGTACAGAGCAGATATCGCCCTCGAGCCTCGTGTTTCTGAATTAATGCTGCAGCTTCTGTCTGCAACCTCCGTGACCCCCAACATGTCTGCTTCACACACACACACACACACACACACACACACACACACACACACACACACACAGAATCCCTCCATCCACTAATCTCAGCAGCATTACAATGGGTGGGATGAGATTTGGGATAAGACTTGTAACCCCCCCTCTACACACACACACACACACACACACACACACACACACACACACACACAGAATCTAATCCCACCCTCTGTGTGTGTGTGTGTGGCGTGTGTGTGACGTTGTTTGAAGTGACTCTGTACACTCCTATGTTTCTATAATATATGATGTTAATAGCAGCAGTGTGGTTCTTTAGGCTGGTTCCACAGCAGAACTCTTTAGAACGCACTGCGTTCTTTAATTCTGATCTAACATTTTTCATCTGAACCAATCAGATAGACCCGGACCACAGAACCTTCTTTTTCTGAATATTAAGAATAATAAACAGTAGTGTAAGGCAGTGGCTCTCAGTCCTGGTCCTGGACTGAAGACCGACTTTCCACCCAGTGCATGCTGGGATACCGCCCCCCCCCCCCCACCCACCCCCATAACATTTACTGTTATGTGTCTGCTGGAAAGTTGGCTTTATTCTAGGCTGATAATTAAGAAATATTAATATAAAAACAATTGCGTTTTTTTAAATAATATTGTGGCAGCTGCAGACACCAGGCTGTTCACTCCCCCACACACACACACACACACACACTGGTTCTTGTAATCTAGATTTGATCTCCTTAAAGACAGATGGACCCCCCCCCCCGTATTAAAATCAGCTGTTCAGTGTTTCCCCTTGGGTTTCTTTCTGCAGAGCCCACGTTGCAGGACCCGTATTTGCACACAGCACCAGCAGTGAAATAACTTCAAAAGTACTTTAGCAGTTTAACGGTTGCAGGTTTTATTAGATTTTAGGTTTATTCATGTTCATCGAGCCGTGTGTGTGTGTGTGATCATTTACAGGAGCTTTTGACACCAGGACTCTGGAGGCCCAGATATAGTTGTAATAAATGTCAAAGAATGAATGCCTCAACACAGGTGGGGGTTTGGGAAGAAAATTTGATGTATTTGCATTTTCACATCATTTTGGACCTTACAATATTTATAAAAAAAAACAACACAGGTTGTTTTTCACAGTACAGTCAGACTTTAACAAGAAGAAAAGTGAAACAAATCTGCTCACTGAAGAAGTCAGCACTATGTCCTGAAGTAATCTAATTCAGAACAGGATTAGAATTGATTTATATTTAAATATAACTAAATATTTTTTCCAGAGCAGCACACAGTAATGTTTACAACAGCAAAGTCACTATATAAACTCAATAATATCTCACTGGAAACAAAAATAACAAATAAATAATATTTCTGACACGATATTTTATATTGCCAGCATTGCTCAGGATATTTTCTGTTGACGTGTGTGTGTGTGTGTGTGTGTGTGTGTGTGTGTGTGTGTGTGTGGTTTGTTAGTGCATGTACAGTGTACCTTTGTGTTTTAAAACGAGACGTGAATGACCGCATGAATTTCCCCTTGTGGATAATAAAGTTTACCTTGACCTTGACCTTGACCTTGAAAATACTGAGTGAAGTTTAGAAGAAAGAAGAACACAGACATCAGTCAGTATCAGTCCCTCCTCCTGTCCTCTGTCCTCCACTGCTGCTGAAGTGACTCGCCTGCAGGTACGGCTGCTTTGTCTCAGCCTGCAGAAAGTTTACAAGAATTTGACTCATTTTAAGCACTTTTAAACACTTTTGTGGCAAACTAAGCTAAACAGTTCGGCTACATACAGACAGCGTCGTTTGAGCTCGTTCGTAACAATTCGCTACTCAGAGCCGCTGTGGTTGTGTGTGGATGGGAGACTGCGGGCAAAGCACTTGAAAATATCACTTTCCCACATGTTTATGCTCGTTGAACAGGTGGTTTGATAAAGTCCTCTTATTGGCTTTTCACTCGCGAAGGCTTTACTGCACTTACAGTAACGAGCGTAGTCGTCGTCAACTCGAGTAAAACGTTATCTTTCACTTCACCTGGTTCACTGTCTCCACCGCGGCCTCTCCGCTACTGTCCGCTTCGTGTGTGTGTGTGTGTGTGTGTGGTGTGTGTGTGTGTGTGTGTGTGTGTGTGTGTGTGTGGAGGAGCTGAGCCCCGCCCTCGGTCAAACACCGACACAGGGAGCAGAGGAGAGGACAGAGAGGAGGGACAGAGAGGAGAGGACAGAGAGGAGAGGACAGAGAGGAGAGAGGAGAGGACAGAGAGGAGAGGACAGAGAGGAGGGGACAGAGAGGAGAGGACAGAGAGGAGAGGACAGAGGACGAGGACAGAGAGGAGAGGACAGAGGAGAGGACAGAAAGGAGGACAGAAGGAGAGGACAGAGAGGAGAGGACAGAGAGGAGAGGACAGAGAGGAGAGGGGACAGAGAGGAGAGGACAGAGGGAGAGGACAGAGAGGAGAGGACAGAGAGGAGAGGACAGAGAGGAGAGGACAGAGGAGAGGACAGAGAGGACAAGAGAGGAGAGGACAGAGAGGAGAGGACAGAGGAGAGGACAGAAAGGAGAGGACAGAGAGGAGAGGACAGAGAGGAGAGGACAGAGGAGAGGACAGAAAGGAGAGGACAGAGAGGAGAGGACAGAGAGGAGAGGACAGAGGACGAGGACAGAAAGGAGAGGGACAGAGGAGAGGACAGAGAGGAGAGGCTGCAGCAATGACACCAATTCCCCTCAGCTCCAGTCAGCTGCTTGAAGCAGAGAGAGTGCGTGTGGTTTAGCATCCGTCGTGATTAATTATGTACAATGTGAATTTCAGCGGTGGGGCTGTTCATCATTAGCAGCGGCGCTGCGCTGCCGTTGAAAGCATATAGGGGAAACACTGGCTGTTTCTACAGGTTTTATAAAATATTTGATTATGCAATTTAACTTTATTAACACATATTCATGTAACAGCTGTCTGTTGGTGGTGGTTACCCCCGCCCATCTGGCTCCTCCCGCAGGTTAAAACAGGCGGCTCAGAGATGGAGGAGGGGGCGAGAGACTTTGTACCTGACAGAGAGAGAGAGAGAGAGAGAATCACACACATACTCTTCTGCTCTCCTGTCCCTCTGTATGCGTGTGTGTGTGTGTGTGTGTGTGTGTGTGTGTGTGTTTGTTGACATCCTCCTGTGTGAATGAGAAACATATGACATGGAAATGACTGCCCCCCACCCCCCAGTACTGTTTTTTAATCTGCCATCTGTTCACTTCTGTGACTATGATTCTCTCTCTCTCTCTCTCTCTCTCTCTCTCTCTCTCCCTCTCTCTCTGTCTCTCTCTCTCTCTCTCTCTCTCTTCCTCTCTCTCTCCCTCTCTTCCTCTCTCTCTCTCTCTCTCTCTCTCTCTCTCTCCCTCTGTCTCTCTCTCTCTCTCTCTCTCTCCCTCTGTCTCTCTCTTCCTCTCTCTCTCTCTCTCTCTCTCTCTCTCTCTCCCTCTGTCTCTCTCTCTCTCTCTCTCTCTCTCCCTCTGTCTCTCTCTCCCTCTCTCTCTCCCTCTCTCTCTCTCTCCTCTCTCTCCTCTCTCTCTCTCTCTCTCTGGTCTCTGAGGCTTCAGGTCAGTCTGGAGGTTTTTATTCCCAGTCAGGTTTCTTCTTGTTCTCCCACTATCGGCCTGCTACTGGTTTCTACTGGTTTCTACTGGTTTCTACTGGTTTCTAGTTGGAGCTGACCAGTGCAACCACAGTGCCTTGCTCAAGGGCTCCTTCCTCTGCCCAGATATTTTCCCAGCATGCTCTGGGAGGAGGCGAGAGGAGATGTCAGCCTCCGTCAGCTGATCAGACTGGAGCTCCGCCCACACTGCCCAGCCGAGTCAGAAACCACTAGTTTTAACACACACACACACACACACACACACACACAGAGACACACATGCAGATACACACACCAGCATGGTTTTCTCCCATGTTTTGATTTTCACGCCTCAGAGCCTGCAGTCACACCCTGCTGCTGCTGTCGCCCCCTGCTGGAGGCAACAGGACACACTGCAACACCAACACACACCTTATAGTTCAGTCACAACATTATATTACTATTAATAAAGACCAGTACTAACTGCTCTCCATGGCTGGTAGTTCCTGGCACTTGATCTTTTCGTAGCGTCGGTCCTGTGACTTGGCGGTGGCTGGATGAGTAGTAGTTGTGGACTAGAGTGTTGTGTGTTACTGTTGGTCCTGGACGACTGACTGCTGCATCTCTAACACTACGCTAAACTGAAGGTTGTGTCAGTGTGTGTGTGTGTGTGTGTGTGTGTGTGTTTGTTTATGTGTCAGTTACCTCCTGGGAGGTGTCGTTTGGCCATGTGATTGACAGCTGCTGTAGCCAATACGTCAGACCCCTGGGAGGCGGGTCCCAGATGTGGAGACACACACACACGCACACACACACACACACAGTCCTCTTAAAACAACATAAATCTGTTGTCTGCTTATAGCATTATCATCATCTGTCCTGCAGTAGTATGCAGCAGTTGCCATAGTAACTTTGGACCAGCAACCAAGGACGCAGCGGTTACCATAGTAACGTGGGACCAGCGATCCAGAACGCAGGGGTTACCATAGTAACGTGGGACCAGCGATCCAAAACGCAGCGGTTACCATAGTAACGTGGGACCAGCGATCCAGAACGCAGCGGTTACCATAGTAACATGGGACCAGCGCTCTCGATCTGGCCTGTTCTGATTGGTTCCAGGTCACATGACTCCTCAGTCTGCTGTCACCATGCTGACACAGATGCTGCTGGTCTTTTCTGTGTGTGTGTGTGTGTGTGTGTGTGTGTGTGTGTGTGTGTGTGTGTGTGTGTGTGTGTGTGTGTGTGTGTGTGTGGGGTCGACTAAAGCTCTTTGTTTCTCTAATTGAAAATGTCGCCTCTCAGACGGTTGTTACTATAGTGACCCAGATATGTCCTATTGTCTATGAACAACACACACACACACACACACACACACACACACACACAGTAGACTCAATGAGGTCTGTGTGTGTGTGTGTGTGTGTTTGAACATGTATATCAGTGTTAAACGTGTTCCTCTGTAAAATCGCTGGCTCTGCAGAATATATCACACACTCTCTCTCTCTCTCCTTCTCTCTCTCTCATCTCTCTCTCTCTCTCTCTCTCTCTCTCTTTTCCTCTCTGTCTCTCTCTCTCTCTATCTATTCCTCTCTCTCTGCTCTCTCTCTCTCTTTTCCTCTCTGTCTCTCTCTATCTCTTCCTCTCTCTCTCTGCTCTCTCTCTCTCTCTCTCTCTTCCTCTCTGTCTCTCTCTCTCTATCTCTTCCTCTCTCTCTCTGCTCTCTCTCTTTCTCTCTCTCTCTCTCTCTCTCATTTTACTACAGTGTGAGTTCTGAGAACCCTGACTCGCTGGCTGGTAATATTGTTGCTAGGCAACCATGTGCCGTTGCTAAGCGATCCATTAGTCAGAATATGGATTAGACTATAACCCTGATCGCCTGCTGGTGTGTGTTTCTGCGTGCGTGTCTCTGTGTGTGTGTATGTGTGTGTTTGTGTGTGTGTGTGTGTGTGTGTGTGTGTGTACACGTCATTAGGTCAGAATTCAGGAAGCCCATCACCAAACCCAAGTAGTATTTACCATCTGAAAGCTGAGCTGAGAACAGTATTTTCTAGCAGGAAGCTGGTATTTACCATCTTTCCCATGTGACCCGAATGCAGCTTCAGGCCACATCCTGGTTCTAATAGAGAGCCTAAGCTCCTCCCCTTCCGCTGTCCCCCATGGGACCTTATTTCGGAAAAAATATGTACGGTAGTCAACGGCGAGAGACAAATAATTGTTTGATCCCGTTTGAATTGTGCCATGAATTTACACATATGATGTTTTGTCAATTTAAAAGATAATTTTGCAAGTCAAGAAAGTCGCAGTTTGTCGTAAAACAGTAAAGTAACGTTTAGTTTTGTGTGAAACCGCTCAGTGAACTACATCTCTCGTCTGGCACAACATACGTCACCAACACCAACATGGAAGGAAACACAGGAAACACACAGGCAGCGTTAACGTTAGCCCCCACTGTACTAAAACTATCCTAAACCAGTTTAAATCCGTTCTTCCTGTCTACCTTCCAGGTTGTGTATAATACTCCTGCTCTCTGAGAGGGACTGAGCTTCAGCTCTGGGTAGCTTGTGGAGAGAGGAAGTTATGATGTCACTTATGCCACTTTTGGGTGTGTAGTCTTTCCAATTACGTATTTTTACAGTCTTATAGTTCAACAGTGTTACGACAAACTGCGACTTTCTTGACTTGCAAAATTATCTTTTAAATTGACAAAACATCATATGTGTAATTCATGGCACAATTCAAACGGGATCAAACAATTATTTGTCTCTCGCCGTTGACTACCGTACATATTTTTTCCGAAATAAGGTCCCATGGTGGTCCACTGGAAGGGGCGGGGCTTAGGCTCTCTATACACATCATGATCCATGCAAGGTCTGATGGGAAGTGTAGTGAACATGAAAAGTTTGAATTCACAACTGTTGTACCATAAAGACAGAGCTCATGTTGTCATATTGTTGCAGACATACTGAGTTTTCAGCCTGCTAGGATTTGGCGAGGCAGGATGAAACACGTGAAGTCAGGTCTGAACTCTCCTGACGTTTCCTCCGGGTGGGCGGGGCTACGAGAACCAGCCAATCACAGGGCTGCGAGAGAGAGAGCCGTGCAACCAAATGAGTTGAACTTATGGGGGAAGTTAACTGAATGTCTCTTTCTCCCTCTCTCTCTCTCCCTAGGTGTGTCTCTAGTGTGTGTGTTGACAGGAAGTGTGTGCATGCGCGTGTGTGTGCATGTGTGTGTGAGACTTGTCGTCGGGGGCAACCATGTTCCGGAACAGCCTGAAGATGCTGCTGGGCGGCAAGAACCGGAAGAACCGCAACAGTGGTCAGTACTGTGTGTGTGTGTGTGTGTGTGTGTGTGTGTGTGTGTGTGTGTGTGTGTGTGTTTGTGTGTGTGTGTAAACAAATGTAATGATTACCCTCCAGCCAATCAGAATTGAGTATTCTCCCAGACATTGTTATCTACCCAGATTTCCCTAGAGGCACATCTTACCGTCACAGTTTACATTGGCTCAAGTTGTAGTTCTGTCTCCTTCAGGTAGGACACACAGGAAGCTTCCTTTTAAGGTTCCTTGGTTCCTTAGGTGGAGCAGGAAATACCACAATACCTTGCAACATCAGTGAAGAAGAACAAAACTTCCTCAACATCCGCTAAAATGAATGGTGGACCCTGCTTTGTGAAAAATAACATACATCTAACATTTTGAATTCATTTTGATGTGAAAACTGTCAACAGTGAATCATGTGACTGAATTTGAGTCCAGTCAGTTGAAATGAGCGTTATCGTCCTGCGTAGTTTAGCTAGCTAGCGATAATGTCTCTTCTGCCTCAGTTTGATGGAGGAGAAATGAACCACAAGAGGAGTTTGATCATTTCTATAGTGTGTTTTGAAAAAGCAGTTTTAGTTCAGACAAGGAACATGATTAGGAAGCTTCCTAGTTAGGAAGGAAGGAAGGAAGAAGCAAGGGACCATCACAAGGAGACAGAGCCTGGGGGATTCTGGCTTTTCTCCAAAATAGTGAACATACAGAAGAATAGAAACTTGCTTGTGTGTGCATGTGCTGGACCACTTCTAAACCTGTTTATACCACTTCTAAACCTGTTTATACCACTTCTAAACCTGTTTATACCACTTCTAAACCTGTTTATTCCACTTCTAAACCTGTTTATTCCACTAATACACCTGTTTATACCACTTCTAAACCTGTTTATACCACTTCTAAACCTGTTTATTCCACTTCTAAACCTGTTTATACCACTTCTAAACCTGTTTATATCACTTCTAAACCTGATTATACCACATCTTCCTTCTGAACCTTTTTGTACCACTTTACTCTTTTACTCTAGTCTGGTGTACTTTTGTCTAGTTTAATGTAGTATTGTGTAGTTTAGTTTTGCTGTGTGCTATAGAACATACTTGCTGCTACATATCATCATGTTTTATCATCATGTTCAGTTCTGTGAAGTCCAAACATGAACCTTTTAGACAAAGAAACATTAACACACACACACACACACACATACACACACATACACACACACACACACACACACACACACACACGTGATTGCAGATACAGTTGATTGATTGATTACTGAGATAAGATTCATAAACAAGTCATGGGGAAAAACCTTGGACCTTCTTCCTCCTAATACTGATTATCAAGCTGGATGGAGTTCTCCAGTCATTCTACTGGAGCCACAGAACACAGAACACAACACCTGTTTACACCACTTATAAACCTGTTTACACCACTTCCAAACCTGTTTACATCACTTCTAAACCTGTTTACATCACTTCCAAACCTGTTTACATCACTTCTAAACCTGTTTACACCACTTCCAAACCTGTTTACATCACTTCTAAACCTGTTTACATCACTTCCAAACCTGTTTACATCACTTCCAAACCTGTTTACATCACTTCTAAACCTGTTTACATCACTTCCAAACCTGTTTACATCACTTCCAAACCTGTTTACATCACTTCTAAACCTGTTTACATCACTTCTAAACCTGTTATACCACTTCCAAACCTGTTGACATCACTTCTAAACCTGTTTACATCACTTCTAAACCTGTTATACCACTTCAATACCTGTTTACACCACTTCTAAACCTGTTTACACCACTTCTATACCTTTTTACACCACTTCCAAACCTGTTTACACCACTTCCAAACCTGTTGACATCACTTCTAAACCTGTTTACATCACTTCTAAACCTGTTATACCACTTCAATACCTGTTTACACCACTTCTAAACCTGTTTACACCACTTCTATACCTTTTTACACCACTTCCAAACCTGTTTACACCACTTCCAAACCTGTTTACACCACTTCTATACCTGTTTACACCACTTCTATACCTGTTTACACCACTTCCAAACCTGTTTACACCAGTTTCAAACCGTTTTACACCACTTATAAACCTGTTATACCACTTCTAAACATGTTTACTACTTCAAAGCCTGTTTATACCATTTTTAAAGATGCTTACACCACTTCAAAACCTGTTCATACCACTAATACACCTGTTACAGTAACACACTTCTAAACCGGTTTACACCATTTTTTTGATCACCTTTTTGTACCACTTCTTCCATCTAAATATTTTTGTAACATCTTTTAATCTAATCTTTTAATCTAGTCTAGTGTACTTTTGTCTAGTTTAATGTATTATGGTGTAGTTTAATTTTGCTGTGTGCTATAGAACATACTTACTGCTACATATAATCAATAAATATTTTATCATCATGAACCTTGAACACACACACACACACACACACACACACACACACATGCACGTGTTTGCAGATACAGTTGATAGATTGATTGATTACTGAGATAAGATTCATTAACAAGTCATGGGGAAAAAACCTTGGAACTTATTACTTCCTCCTAATCCTGATTATAAAGCTGGATGGAGGAGGTCTCCGGTCATTCTACTGCAGCCACAGGACACAGGTAACACAAAGACTATTTATTTTCATTTGTATTTAGGAAGGGGCTCTTCCCAAAGCCCCATTTTATTTTGGAAAACAATAGCTACTTGATCAGTAAATATTTTCAAAACCACAGATGATTCTATCCTCTAAAACAGAATTATTCTGTTATCAAAATGTCATAACATGATGCCTAACTTTAGTCAAAATTATATAAAATAATTCACGGCTTAAAATCTAAACCATATTATGGCACTTTTTGAAGGTAACTTCAGTCTTTAGTTGACTGAATGAGAACACTTTCACAGTCTGAATCATCTATATTTTATTGATATTAGATGAAGAGAGCTTCAAGTAATGATTTGTTTGTCAAAATGGATCTATAGAGTTTTGGAATATAACCAGCTTTTGTAAGCAGCTTTCTTTTATTTCTGTTGTGTACTTACAATACCTCATCATAGGCCATTGGAAAGTAATTTTTTACTTAAGTCTATTCAGGATACCTAACTATCACATGTAGGTAGGCTCCAGTCATGCTAAGGCTAGAGGTGGAGGAGACTGTAACTTGCTGTTCCTTTCCTCTCATTAGGTTGACCATGGTGAGAGTAGGACTTCATGCACTTTGCTGTGTTCTTCTATTTGTTCTCCTCGCTGCATCGTCTGCGGAGAGAAACATCACCGTCCTCAATTCTACCAGCGACCTGCGGCACGTGGCTTTTGGCCACCAGTCCCCCCAGCATGGCCTGAAGCTGCTCTACTTCCTCGCCAGCACTGTAGATATTCAGAATAACAACGAGATGAGGCCCAGATTTGTCCCTTCTAGAGGCGACTATGGCCTGAAGGTTTTTGCCAATCGTCCAATTGTGTTGCCCCCATTGGAGCAGGACAGTTTGGTGTACTACGTGTTGGGGGACCTCAGCTCCCGACAGCTTCCCACCTACGTCACCGCAGACCTAAACACACAGTCCAACCAGGCCAACGTGGACAGGCTGGTGGTCAGGTACCATCGGGATGAAGGCGTGGTGGATCAGGTCTACGCAATGCAGACCTCTTCCAACCACACCTACATTGTTAGTGTCAGCATCCTCAGGGAGATTCAAGAGCTAGCCCAGACCACGGTGCAGAGCCTGGCCAACTTCCTGTACGCCGCAGACTACAGAGGAGTCACCTTCAGCAAATTCTGCTCCGTCGGACAGTTGTTTGACGAAACATTGAATGAGACCATGTCTCCTCAAAACCTCAACGAAACAAGCCAGAGCGCGAAGTATGACGAAACAGCCAGCCAGAACAGTCAGGACAAGCTCGCTGAAGGGTTTGTCGAAGCAGAGCCAAACACCAACTACCAAGACTGTGGTTTGATTGTGCTGGAGGTGAAAACAACGGGAAACGGTTATGTGCAGATGAAGTGGGATGACATTCCCTTCAGACTGCGGGACGGCCCATTGAAGCTGGAGCTCTACCATAATAGCGTCAGAAAGATCTCCACTGGCCTCGGTAAAACCAGCTACGGAACCAAGGATACGGAGTATGCTTTCAATCCCGGCTTTCAGCTCAGGCTGGTATTGGGTGCAACAGTCCTGAGCGGTCCGGTGACAGACGTCGCGGACAGGAAGATCCCGGTCGATATTCGTAGTTTCGATGCCGCGCTCGAGCTGTACACTGAAAACGGCTGGGCCGGAGCTCGGCTCTACATCAAGAAAACCTTCACCGACTGGAAAGCAGAGTTCCACAACTCCTGGATTGGGTTTTACAGTTTGAACGCAAAAGGAAATACTCAGTACGACACCTGGCAGTGGGCCGTCCACTATGCTGAGGCGGCTGCCACAGACTCAGAGTACATGGTCTGGTATTATTTGTCCAACATGGCCGTCCAGCCTTTGGCTCAGGCTCGCTTCTTCCTGTACAACGACTATGAATCTATCTTAGCAAGCAGTGCACCATGGGAAGGTTAACACAGTTGGTATAACAGCTATGTCAGAACATAACTTTGCTGTATGTCATACAAAGCTAAAGATCTCTCTTTGCATAATAAAGATCAGATACTAATGGGAAGGTTCAGTGGTATAGCAGAGGATAGGAACTGGCTGCTGTGGGATGTGGGAGAAATTGAAAATAAATTTGATTTTATGTTGTTGTCCTTTGAGCTGTGCTTTATGGCAAAATAACTTCTATTCCTGCTGATTTCTTTTGTTTAGATAATTAGGACAGACTTGAGATATGTTTGAGAAAAGGTGGATTCTATGCGGTGGAGATTATCTGTAAAGTCTGAGAAAATTGTGTTTGTTATGTATTTGTTATACACAAATTGCAGTGTGATGTGTCCTATAAGACCACAAATTAAAGCCCTGAATACCAATACTGCCTCATTTGTACATGAGGACTGTGGGGAAAGTTAAAGAGGAACCACACAGAGAGACACGGCTAGATATTCCTATATTAATTAAAAAAAACAAAAAAACATCATCAAATTTGTTCGATCAACACAGTGCAAGATGATAAGTTGTACTTAAAAACTGTATGTGAACTGTGACCTGGACCAAGATAAAGAGGTACAACATAATGTAACTGCAGGATATAATGACGACATTTACACAAACAGCAGAACTTAATATGAGTACTTATAAGGAAGAGTGAGATGTAGAAAGTTTTGGCTGAACATTGTCTCAACATACAGGTGAAGTTTTTAGCTTTGAAGTGACTATCGATCGATTCTGACCAAAGTCTCATCAGTTCCCTTACAAAAAGCTGTAAACTTGAAGTGTATTGTTAAAGTATACTGCACTTAAGTATAAGAAGTGAACTAACATTGGTAAACTGTTTACTTTTAAGTGTACTATTTTTTTAGGACTAAATTGGCCCACTTTTTAGTTTATAAAAGGATACTTGTAGGTATACTTAAAAGTACAGTACCAGTATTTAGTATTAAAGTAATAATTTTGTTCTTGATGGGACTGAAATAGTCTATTTAAATTCATATCTGTATACTTGAGGTTGACTCACAAAAATGTTCAATTAAAAAATATTATTAAAAGTGTTAAAAGTGTATTAAGGTGTATTTGAACTTTGTGTGACTTAATTGAACCGCTTTCTAAGTTTATCAAAGTATACTTCATTAAATGTATTCATCATTGAAAGTCTATGTAAGCCTGAGTACACTATTTTCAAGTTTTTGCATGTCCAGCAAAGTTAAATAAAAGTGTACTCTTTTATTTTTTTAGTTTTAAAGAAGTATACTAACCATGTACAAAAATATACTTCTTTTTTATAAGAGTTGCTTCACAATAGATCTACTGTGTCTAGCTTGCCTGGGTGTTTTAATCCAGTCCTAACAGACCACGCTCCCAAAATCAACCCCAATGGCAGCCAAAGCAACATAAAGTTGCTCTGTAATGAGTCATGTCGGTAAATAAACAGTCAGTTGCCCCACAGTTTTGTTGCTATCTTGGTTGTTTCTTTAGCACTTCCTTGTTTCCTCTTTGCCGGCTACACGCTCTACTGTGTAAAGTAATGCAAAATAAATAGTGAAACTTGTCAGGTCATGGACAAACTGAAAATTAAAGGGGATAAAACCAAATTACTAAATTCACTTTTTTAGCTGTTAATCAATGTTAAGGGCAATTTGATTTGATTTGATTAGATTTATTTTGATCATGTACCGTTACACAAACAAATATACAACAACCAAAATAAACAACAAAAATAATAATAATGGTACATGTTCGAAAAGGAGTAGGTAGAAGTGCACACTTATCAATTCCTACCCCCCTTTTTTATTTCTGGGTTATATAAAATAATTGCCATGATAACCTCTTAAAAGAAGAAAAAACAAATCAATACATGTGTGATTGTATTCACATGCATGTTTACAGACATAAATACATTTGTAAATTATTACAGTCATAAATACCAACCTGAATGTTACTCTTTAAGTTTGTATTGTCTGACTTTTTTTAATTTTTATTTTAGGATGAAACACATCTATCTTTGCTGTAATCCTGACAATACATCGCATAATGTTGTCTTCCTGATAGGCGTTTTCTCTCTGTTTCATCACCCTTTAAATACCTACATGTTTCATTAGAGCGTGATCGCCACTACGTTGAAAAATGCTGCTCTTTACTGTGATTATGGTTGCCATGGTGATATGTCCAGGTCTGTATTCCCGGCACAGAGCGCCCTCTAGGGGACTTCAGCATTTACACAGCAGTGACCAGCATGTAAAGTTGTAGACATGTAAAGTTTGCCTGAGAATAAAACACAGCAAAAAACATGAAAGATACCACCTAGCTCCCTGGTTACCGCAGGAGTCACCATAGCAACCAGTAAACCATTTCTAGCTGTGCGTTCTGGATGGGTTGGGGCATGCTCGACCAATCAGATAGCTTGGACAAAATGACCTGTAGTGCAGCAGCAGTAAGGTCAGACAAGAAACAACAAAGAGATTTAGTATTCATAATTCAATATATTATAATTAGTTCTTTACGTCATGACATTTTGATTATTACCACTGTGATAATTACACTGAGTGTCAAATATGTAGTAAAGTAAAATAAAAAAAATAAAAATAAATCTAAAAATAAAATTATGAGAACATGAAATGCTGTCTGTTATGTTTGCATTAAAAACATGATATTATTTTCTACAGAATAAAAACATTACACACCAAAATAAAGAGGAGTACAGTTAGTAGCAGATAATTCTAGTTCATTTTCACTTCGATAAAACACAGATTACTGTCTAATATATCAGAGATTCCATTGAAAAATAGTTGTTTATTGAATAGAATTTATACGAGGGTTTTATGTAATTGGAATGTAATGTTGTTTATTTCTCTTCTCTTCTCAAGGTTAGGTTGAATTCTATTTCGATTTCTATTTGAAAACAAAACAAAACACCGCACTCGCCCTTTAATTAAACAATTTTAAACTCGGTGCATGAAACAAAAACATAGATCAACCAACAAAACAGAAAGAGAAAGCAGAAGGAACCTCTGGTGCTTCTCTCATCTTTTTCTGTTTGATTGTTAAAGTATTTCGATTTTTAATTAGATTTTAAATGCAGATAAAACACATGCAGTGTGGACACTGAAGAAGGCCTAGGCCATAACAAATTAAAATCAAAAATAGAAAAAGGAAGAAAGCAGAAGTGTGTGTGTGTGTGTGTGTGTGTGTGTGTGTGTGTGTGTGTGTATGTGTGTGTGTGTGTGTGTGTGTGTGTGTATGTGTGTGTGTGTACATCAAAAGTCATAGTCTCTGTCTCTCTCTCTCTCTCTCTAGGTGGCGGTAACACTGAGTCAGAGGGGTCAGAGGTCAGGATGATGGAGGGATTCACTCGTTCGCTCCCCTCCTCCCCCCTCCTCAACCTCCGGCTGGGCAAGAGAACGACAGGTAGGAACATCTATCTATCTATCTATCTATCTATCTATCTATCTATCTATCTATCTATCTATCTATCTATCTACTATCTATCTATCTATCTATCTATCTATCTATCTATCTATCTACTATCTATCTATCTATCTATCTATCTATCTATCTATCTACTATCTATCTATCGATCTATCTATCGATCTAAGTGTCTATCTATCTATCTATCTATCTATCTATCTATCTACTATCTATCTATCTATCTATCTATCTATCTATCTATCTATCGATCTATCTATCGATCTAACTGTCTCTCTGTCTGTCTAGTCCAAATATTTACAGATGTTTGATCTCATTTATTTTAGTTATAATTCAATAGCAGACCCAAGTTTTGTGTGGCGATATTTATGATATTTCAAAATATTTCAAAATGTTCATCATTGTTGCTCTTGTAGTGTGAGAGCGAGGCGATTTGTCACATTGGCCAATTAGATTGCAGCAGGATATGTCATCACTCTGTTTACTGCAAAGCACACCTGGGAAACACACTACACCGCGGAGGATGTGGAATCAAGAAACGGAGGAAACTTGTCTTACTGTGGAAACAACATGATTGCACATATGAATGTACAAACAAAAATTGCGGCCAGTTGCTGTTCATCCAGCGCTGATGTTGCTGCCGCTAAGGCACAAACGTCTGCACTCTGACCCATTTGGCTTTCCGTCTTGCGGGTTCTAGTCCCGCGAGGCGAAACCTCAACTCCCGTTTGAAGTCTGGTGCGTGGGAGATTCTGCAGTTCCTTGTCGTTGACTCTTGTAATGTGCAAACTCATCCTGAAGTGTGAGCACTATTTTGATGCAAGACGGGACTCGGTAGCTCAGTGGCTCGGTAAATGTGAGATGCAACATACGCTCTGTAATGTGCTTCTGGCATAATCATCACCGTCTTGTTGACAGCAGACCAGCAGACTGAACTCAATCCAACAGTCTCCTGCTGTGAAAATGAAAGTGAAACTTAAAATTCCACAATTTGATCCAGACTCTCCTGTGTTATTAACAGGATGTAAACAGTAACTCGTCTTCTGCTGCACTACGAGCTTTAACGGTAAGGGACAAACCGTGCATAAAGGCTAATGGCTAAAACAAACGTACCTACGGAGAAATGTCGCCGGTTACCAGTCTCACTTTGCCAGATTTTTCTCCCGCTGAAGGTCACATGACCCACAATGACAAGTGAAGAGGCAGGTAGCAAGTTTACTAGTTGAAAACGTTTCCTCGCTCGCTTCATCGATTCCAACATTACGAGACTTTTTTTCAGGGATGGGAGAGAGAGGAGAGGAGCTAGTTTTAAAAAAAGGAAAAGCTGTTCGGTCCGAACTTGACAACAAGCTTTAGAAAAGAGGTGAAAACAACAACACAGCTGGCCCGCGTGTGTGGCTACTGGTTTATATCATCACGTCTCACGGAAATCTCCACATAGCACACGTTAGTTTCAGGATTGGTTACAGGGTCTGAAATCACTTAGTGCAAGTTTAACCTGTAACCACGATGCTTCAGTGCATGTAATTGAATTGAACACTCGCCATGGGCCTGTACAGGATCTGTGCTTGTTCGCACCCTGATGGAGACACACCTGGTTGGTAGCAGGTTGGGGATAAAACTGAAAAACCTTTATTAGAAAGACAGAAGTGGCGGGTGAGTTACCTGTAACAGTGAAGCCAGGATGGAGGAGGGCTGAGCCAGCTGTGGAAATACAGACAACAGAGTTAGAAGAAAGAGAGAGAGAGGGGTAGACAAGAACTCTCTCTGTCTCTCTCTCTCTCTCTCTCTCTCTCTCTTTCTCACACACACACACACACACACACAGCTGTGACCTGTTACACTGTGTCTGGCAGCGGGGGGGGGGGGGGGGGGGAGTTGACCTTTGACCATTCATTTGATCGGCCATGTGACAGAGAGACAGTGTGTGTGTGTGTGTGTGTGTGTGAGAGAGAGAGAGAGAAAGAGGGCGAGACGCAGGAAGAAATGTAACTCGACCCCCCGCCAACCCCTCCTCCCCCTCTTCCTCCTCCTCTTCCTCCTCTTCCTCCTCCTCCTCTTCCTCAAGCAGATTTGACACACTTCTCTTAAACACTACCATCTGGACCCTCTCTCTAACTCTCTCTCTATGTCTCTCTACCTTTTTGTTTGTCCCTCTCTCTCTCTCTCTCTCTCTCTCTCTCTCTCTCCCTCTCTCATTGAGGAGGTTTTTTGTTGACTGAAAAGGATTTAAACTTTATTTAAAAGAACTGAAGACGATGACGTTGTTGTTTTTGAGGCGGATCTGCCGTTGAATGAAAAGCATCTAGACTTTCAAACTTTTCCATCCAACTCTTTCTTTAGTTGTTTTCTCGATCTGCGTTTGTTTTTGGGTTTTTTTGTTCTTTTTTTCTCTGACTTTAAAGTTGAAACTCATTGCTTTTCTTGTATCTAAAACTAGATTATAATCATCCAGCTCTACTGTGATTTGTGGTCAGATTTGGAAGCTCTGCTGCGCTCAGAGAAGTTTAAACTTTAATTGAAACGTTTCTTCGCCCTGCCGGCTCTTCCTTCAGTCCTCCTCTCCTGGGTGTTTTCTCCGTTGAAAGAAAAGGACTAAACTTTCTTTCTGAACTTTCCTCGCTCCGCTTGTGGCCGCAGAGGAACGACATTTAACGGATTACTCCCTCCGTCCAGCTCCTTCTGCGCTCCCTCTCTCTCTCTCTCCTGTGTGTGTGTGTGTGTGTGTGTGTGTTTTTCGGGTTGGAGGAGGGGAGTTGTGATTTGTAGTCAGATTTCGGAGAAGGAGGTCGTCTTTCAGACCAGATATGGAGGCTCGACTGTTGAAAGAAAAGGACCTTGAAGACTTTGAAACTTTACTTGCTTAGTTGTGAGCAAAGAGGACGACATGTAACGGATAATTCACTCCATCCACCTCTTACTTCAGTTGTTGTTCTCTCCCTCCGCTGGTATTTTTGAGGAGGTTCTACCTTTGATTCAAAAGGATTTAAAGTCTGAAACTTTTCTCGCTCTACTTTTGGCTCAAAGGGACAATATCCAGTGGATTGTGATCATCCAGCTCTACTCTGACTTGTGGTCAGATTTGGAAGCTGTATTGTTGCAGGAAAAGGACTTGAAACTTTCTTTAATTGAACCTTAGGTCGCTCAGTTCCTTTACTGAAGGACTGTGCTTGGATGTTACTGCAGTATTTATATTTCAGGGAAACTTCGACTTCCAATGTCTCAGGACAACTCTGTTGTCCTGCTGATTAACTGAAGTTCTTCTGCTGAGTAGAGTTCAGACTGGAGTACGTCTGCTTCTACTGTTTCTGCTTTTACTTGAGTGAAGGAGTTGTGTGTCTCTTCCTCCTCCTCCTTCCTTCATTTTTCTCTCATTCTCTTCTTCGTGTACCTATCTGCTCTGGAGGAGTGGGGGAGGAGCCCAGGACCAATGAGGACAGGACTGGACAGTGATGTCATCATGCGGATTTAACATTTTTCTTCTGTCGCCAAGGAAACTGAACAGAGAGGAAGAGCAACACAACAACAATCAAACAAACCACAGTAACCGCAGTGTTCTAGAACCTTGGTCCCATGTAACCACGGTAACCGCTGTGTTCTAGAACCTTGGTCCCATGTAACCACGGTAACCGCAGTGTTCTAGAACCTTGGTCCCATGTAACCACGGTAACCGCTGTGTTCTAGAGCGTGGGTCCCTTGTCACCATGGTAACCATTGTGTTCCGGGCTAATAGCAGCCCTCTGACTTGTTGACTCCGCCCTCTACATGGAAAGTCTCTGAACCAATCAGAACTCTGCTGCTGGCTAGTTATGGACTGTACGGCGGCCATTTTGAAAGCGTGCGCCCGTTCGAGAGCCAAATGGTGTCGGTACGAGCGATCCTCTGTCCGTCGCCCGTGGAGACGGGTGGGCCGCTGCTGTTGCTATGGAGACATCATGGCGACGGGGGTCGTTAGCCACGCCTCCTCGCTCCTGCGGCGCTGGCTGTTGTACGTCTGCTGTTGTCTCTCCCAGGAGGAGAGCTCCGATCTGTGTCGGGATTGGACGGATCGCCCTGCGGGTGGAGCAGAGAGAGGAGGAGGAGGAGGAGGAGGAGGAGGAGGAGGAGAGGAAGGTGAGAAGTGAAGGACTCTCTCTCCTCAAAATAAGCCTGCTGTCTGTTTCAGCAGACAGATCAGTTTCTATCAGTCAGACTGAAATATCGGCTTTTAGCAATATCAGATCTCGTCCTCCTCTGATACGATGCAGCTTCCTCCTGACCACAGCTACACAGAAACAGACATCATGTGATTTTCTCTCCACATTTCATTTATTCATTTAATTGTTCAATTATGCTTTTTGATTGGCTCTTACACCATGACAAGAATAGCATTCTGGGTGAAACACTTGGACTAGTTTACCAACCAACTAGGCTAACTGACCCGACACTGACTAGTTTAAGGAAGGAGGGAAGGATAGGATTAAAAAATAGGAAAAGAAGGAAGGAGGTGAGGAGAGGAAGGAGGGAAGGAAGGAAGGAAGGAATGATAGCAGATAAGAGGTTAGGAAGCGAGAAAACTAAGGAAGTAAGGAAGAAAGAGAGAAAGAAAGGTCTGTTCTGTCTGTATCTCGTCTTTTCATTTTATTTTTCTTCTTCTAAAAATGACACACTCACCCTGTCATTGACTGACCACACACACACACACACACACACACACACACACACACACACACACACACACACACACACACGCAGCCTTCCCAGTGTGCTTTGTGTTGGTTAGTGAAACCATGTTGGTTTTATTTCCAGTGTGTGTGTGTGTGTGTGTGCGTGTGCGTGTGCGTGTGTGTGTGTGTGTGTGTGTGTGTGTGTGTGTGTGTGATGTTTCTCCAGTATTTAGTCCAACAGTCAGCAGTTTATAGCTGTAATTATAGACTGTCAGAGAGAGAGAGGGAGAGAGAGTTCAGGCTGTGGTTTACATTCTCGGTTTAAATGTGTGCGTGTGTGTGTGTGCGTGTGTGGGTGTGTGTGTGTGTGTGTGTGTACATTTGGCATATTTAGGTCAGGATAGAGAATACATTAAAGTGAAGATCAATCACTATTACACACACACACACACACACACACACACACACAGTCTTGCCTTGTGTTAGTTAGTGAAACCATGTTGGTTTTATTTTACGTGTGTTTGTGTGTGTGTGTGTGTGTGTGTGTGTAGAGGGAATGGCTCTTCACGCTCTCTTCCGATTGGACAGATTTGTAACTATCTTCATGCTGATTGGACAGATTCACAGTCTGTCACAGTGTGAGGGGGCGGGGCTTCATGTCACCAGGGCAACTGGGCAGAAGGGGCGGGGCTAATTCAGAGGGCCTGATGCTTAGATCTCATAGAACGTGGAAGGAGAAAGACAAATGAGTTAAATTCCAACTGAAATCAACAATAAATGTTAACTATAATATTTGTTTGCTGGATGTTCAGTTTCCGGAAAGTTCCACCAGCTGGTCGGTTGCTTCTTAATTTCTTCTTGAACACATTCTTACTGCAGAGGAATGGATTCCTGGACACTGTGACAGAAAACACAATGAGGACGTACAATCAGTTTGCATTTAAAGAGTCAGGTGATGCCACTTGATGTCACCACTGTTGTACTCTACAGAAGGTGACATCACCTGGCACAAAGACCAGCCAATAGCAGATTGCCAGTGCAGTACCCTACTTTTCACCATTAGATGTCGGGCTTCACCACAGATTTGGGTTTGGGGTTCAGTTAAGGCCCTGACACACCAAACCGACGTCAAAGAACCAGCGAAGAAACCAGTTTGTGCAAAGAACACAAGACTACGCAAAGACTACAGCCGACGGCCAACTAGCACGTACGTTCTGCGCCTGCGTGAGGGGAAATCTGTATTCGTCATTCAAAAAGGGAAACCGGAAGACCTAGGACTGCAGATATACAAACCGTAAACAAAGCAACGTTTGCTTACCATTTTCACACCGCTCTCGCTCATCACAGATGGTTTCGCTACTTCTAATCGAGAATACGTCTGATGAGAAGTTGCAAATGGCGCTGGCGTTGTCAGCCCTTGGTCTTTTGGTTGTGGCTTGTGACTTCGTCGTTTGCTTTTGCTTTCGTCACTTCCGCTTCTCTTCTCGTGCCAATCAGAGAGATCTCTCTCACCGACGGGCTCTGCCGCCGATCCGACGCGCTCGATCGGCCGAAAAGCCGCCGACAGGGTCCGACTAGTGCCGACGGTGCGGGACACACCGCAAAAACTAGGGACACCGACGCTTACCGACGGCCCGACATTGGCCGACGGCCGACCGACGGCCTGGTGTGTCAGGGCCTTTACTCTTTAATCTTTATGAAGCGTTTTCACATGGAGTGCAGGTGCAGACAGAGACACAGTTCAAAATTATTGCAGGATCAATACTCTTGTTTAGTATTTATAATTTCAAAAATATGGAAGGTTGAAGATTGCTGTGTAACATTTATATATTGCGTTGCCTAACAGTTTGCTACTTGAACTGACTTTGCAGTCTGCATAACCTGTTCAACAGTAGATGGCGACAGCGAGCTAGCAACAGGGCCAGAAGGTGCAGAAGCTCTGCAGTGGAAAAACTCTGTTGCCAAGTTTGTCACGACATTCGGCAACTTTTCTAGAGTGCTGGTCCCTTGTAACCATGGTAACCACAGAGCCGTCCAGTTGTGAGGCCGAGTCAGCATTTTTGAGCCATGGGTTCCCTCAGATGAAAAGTGATTAAGATTTTGAATGGAATAAGGTCTGTGGTTAAGCTTGACACAGTGTCACATTTCGTTCTGTGAGATAAAATAAAAAATTAAACATCATGAAATACAGTAATAGAGTAAGTTGAGTAACAAATGGCTAACTGTCTTAGAAATTAAACGTTGCTCATTAAATCCTTAATGTGGAGCTGAGTGTGACGGTTCTTCTTTGTCTACAGTTTGTCACAAAATCATCACGCCGTTACACAGAATAGTCCGCCTCAAAGCCTCTAAGATATAGTACCCACACTCTTTTCAACTGAATGATTTTCCATTATAGATTTATCAATTCATAGTTTTTTCTTTTTTTTTTGGCACTGGGGGCATGTTCTCCCCATGCTTTCGGTGCCTCGTGCCCAGGTGGGTTATCTTGTAAAAAGGGCCTTTCTGTGTGGAGTTTGCATGTTCTCCTCCAGATAACATCGATAAGAACCCCCACTAAAAACATGCAAGAAGATCGTCGCCTGACCAGCGATGAACGTTAAGAAGTCGGTCTGTAAAAAGCTGCCCACCGCTCCTGGCCCGCCCCGCAGAGGAAGGACGGGCCAAGATGGGAAAATCGGAGAACAAATTTCACGGCGCTGTGTGCATGTGTTGTGGATGGTTGCATGTGACCAATAAAGACGGGGTTTGTCCGTCCTGTTTCTGTTTCTGTTCTGTTTCCAATTGTAGTGTTTTTTTATTGTAGGTTTTTAAATTAGCTAGTGCGACGTTAGCCTGCTAGTTAACGTGTTGAGTGTCGGTGATGTTAGAGGAATGCAACTTCTGCTGTAGTATCATAAGCCTGTGTTAAACACAGAGCTTATTTTTGGCATCAGTCCAAAACCACATTCAAAAACTCATTGAAGTTATAGTGGGGCGGCGGAGCTAACTTCCAGGTTGGCCTACAGAGAAACGTCATCGCTGGACCGCCCTATAGCAGCCAGCTGACCTGCTGATTTCCTTTAAGCAAACTTAGTGACTTTTTCAAACCAATGTTAATGTGTCGACTCCCAAAGCATTTGGTGATAAATGCTTTGACTACTAAGTCTAATCAAAGAAGTCTGATCACAGCGCTTCCCTTACACAGTACAGGCCCTATAGCAAATAAAGCAAAATTAGCGTACAATTTCATCTGATGACCCCTACTGACTTTCTGAGCAGCCAATGGCTAATTTCCTTGGAAGAGAGTTGGTAACACTGGTAACGAAGGTCCAGTGGAGAATTGTCTGTTAGTTTATAATGTCTAAATATATAACAAGCAGGCTAGAAAAAGAGAGCTAACTGAAAAAGATTTGTAACTAAACTCTCTCTCTCTCACTCTCTCTATCTCTCTCTCTCTTTCTCTCCAGGTGAGGAGGACGAGTTAGGCCCGCCCCCCTCCGTAGACGAGGCAGCTGATACGCTGATGACGAGGCTGGGCTTCCTGTTGGGGGAGAAGCTGATTGGAGGAGAGGCGGGGTCACCCTACCACCTCCAGGATGACGGACAGGTAGCCAACACAAACACACACAAACACAGATGCACGCATACATACACACATATACACACAGTCACAAACACACACTTGTAGATACATACATGTACACACACATACAACAGGTACCATAAAGTACCAGTGCCGCTGTTACCACGGTTACCACGGTTACCACGGTTACCACGGTTACCACTGTGGGCCTACAGCTGGCTCTGTGCTCTGTGGAAGAGCCAAGGGCGTCACTTGGATGGGAAAGTGCTGGGGACAATTTTCTTTTTCCTTTTTTTTTCTTCATTTTTTTGGCGTCTCTTGCTGGTTTACTCTCATGAGAGAAACAAGCAACCAGAGTGTCAAAAGAAG
>NW_027605346.1:0-24356 GCF_048128805.1 Centroberyx gerrardi | reverse complement strand
ACAGCAACATGAAGACATGAAAAACAGTGTTGTAGAGAAGTGGGTGTGCATGTGTGTATGTTACTGTAGTATGTGAGTGTGTTTATTTGCTGAAATGGGAGGGGTGTTAAAGTGTCCTTTTGTCTGTGTTTTTCCACTTTGTGCACCGGCTCATTAAGCAGTGGTTTGTGTAGAAAAATTGGTCAGCGAATTAATGAGGATGAATAGTCCAATACTGACTGTCAGGATGGAACCAGCAAGGAATGCATAACAATAAACTTAATTTATATGGCACTCTTCTAATAAAACCAAGCCATAATGATAAAAAACATCCACCAATTAGAAGAAATAAATACAGTAAGACTATCACTGGTGAAACTACGTGATCTCCAATTTTGCCTTTTTTTGTGCTGAACACGTCTCCCATCCCCAGACCAAGCCAGTCCTTTGCAAATGCATTCCAAAATATAGTTGAATTTATGGAGATAAAAGTGTCAGTTGCAGGACCCTGAGGACAGTGTCAAACATTTAAACTGATTTTAACTAGCTTAGCGCTAGTTACATGCTTATCTACTGTAAGTGTCTTGGCAAATAATGTAATGAAATCAAATCACCAGTAATAGCTTGCTACTACAACTATGCTAATGTTATATGCTACTATTAGCCTACTATGCTAATGTTACATCCTCAGCAAAGGATTAAGCCCACTTACAATGAAGTCCAACAATAATAAACAATAAATAATATTCCTAAAATCTAAATCAAAGTCTAATGTTGTAAAATGACATGACTTACCTTACCAGGGAACTTGAAATGAAATGAATCTTCTACTAGCTAGCTAAATGCTTCCACAAGACATTTGAATTGTAGAGAAATGTGAAATGGAAAAATCTGTTTTCCAATGTGACAGCAGTGAAAACTAGCCTCAGCCGGAGCATCAGCTGGTCTATAAAGGTTACTACCACAGGCATTTCAGCCATAGCAGCTCAACAAGGACCTAATGAAAATCCTACAGGCTCTTAGACACACCAGTACATGGAGATGCTGGACCTTCTGGCATTTTCCTTTTTTGAGCTGTGAGAAAAACGAACGCGAGAGAGAGTATGAGAAACACAAGATGCACATTCAATCCCAGTCCAGCAGGGCCACATGTTGGTCCTGGGGTCTTAACCGCTGAATCATCTGTGTTTTCCGAGTCAGATTAGCTCCAGAGCCTGTATTTACTGTCGCTATCCCTGCCAGTACCTCAGCTGTCAAACCCATCAGTTTCTCTAGATTAACCTGAGGACCCGTTTTGAATTTCCCCACAAGTCACCCTTGAGTCGTGACCCAAACTTTAAAGGAATCCCCGCTTGGATTGCTTGCATAACGACCACCCTTTCCTAGTCTATTGAAGTACAAAATAAACAACTCTCTCTCTCTCTCTCTCTCTCTCTCTCCCCCCTTTCTTCCCTGTCTCTGTCTCTGTCTGTGTCTCCATCCCCCTCTGTGGTTACAGTAGACATATTGTTTATGGAGGATTATGTAATGATGTTCATTCATTTTCACTCAGGCTTGACAAGCTGCTCTTGTTATTTTAACACAGGCCTCGGGTGTGTGTGGGGGGTGGGTGTATGTGTGTGTGTGTGTGTGTGTGTGTGTGATGGGTGGGTGGGGGGGCGGTACATGGTGTACATTTGGGAGATAGAGTCAGCTGTCATGTACAGTAACAAACTTATCAGAAATAGGAATGTTGAAGGTTTTTTGCTGGGCATTTATTGTAGAAGCTGTTTCAAAGACTGGCTTGGGAGCCAACGCTGGCTCACTGATAGTTTAAAAATGGGTCCCAAATTATTCTGGAGATATTATGCCCTGTCTACACACTTCAACAATCCCTTCTATCTCTCTGCTCAGCTCTTATTCTCTTTCTTCTCCTAGGCCTTACATGATATGGTCACTTCAATATTGCAAGGGCACTAAGGTCCTGACCTTTGCGCTCCTTACTGGTAGTTGATTGTAATTTTGGTGATCTGGGAATTGAAGCTAATTCTAATGTGGCAGTTATTGCAAGTCACTCTGGATGAGAGCTAAATGAATCAGCTAAATGACTACAATGTAAACATAACATGATATAATATTGCCAAAGCCTTCCCAAGTACCTGCAATTTAGGTAGATGGAATAACATACTATAATTTAGTAGCCAAAGAATAAATAGGCTGTTCGATAGCTGTCACAGCATAGGTCAACAGAACAGTTTGTGCGCATGTACATGTGTCTGAATATAACATCCCTCAAATCTGCATTTTGATTGCAATAGAGCCCATAAGCTCTCATTGTCCTTGTCAGTTGTTTCTTACTGAGAATAACGCCTTGCATCGCAAGCCTTGTCAGCAGGCAATGCCTCGACAAGCCATCCCAAGTTTTTCACCTGAAGATGAACAAATCCCCAGCGCTCATGCCTTACCTCTCTTCAGCAGCTTACATTAGTCAGCAGTGAGCATTTGAGGCCACAGGAATGTTCTCATCCTTTGCATAAAATCATAAGACACTTGCCTCCTTCTCTTATCCAATGCCTGTAGCTCCTTCGAATGAAAAAAACAACAACTTTTCACAGTGACTCCATTAACTGTGTGATTACTTTTAGCCTGAATATGGGCCATATATTTTGAAATAGCATACCAAACTATCAGTAAAGTGATTCTCAAAATGCCTCTTCGCTTTCAGCAGCCTAGTACAGTTTCACCTGGAAATCTTAAGGACAAAAAGAGTTGAGCCTTGACTCTTATTGATAGAAAAATGCAGCTTCTGGATAAAGGTTTAACTATTATGCATAAACCAAGTAACATAATCTAGAAATACTAATACTGGTTGAGTGCTTTCTTATCTTGTATGGAAACATTTTTCTAGGTTTCTGGAAAATGGAAATGCTTTATTAGACAGTTCAGTGAAAAACACCAGAAGTTGCCCTTTTAGAGAAATGTGTTCTTTCCATGCCACTGCAACGAAATATATCTTCATTCAACCAAATATATCAGTGTAATGAAGTGAATTAACAAAACTGAATTAACTAAACTAATTACAGCAAGTGGGTGAAATCAGAAATTTGTAAAGTGCACAAAATAATTAAAATGAGTCATCAATATGCATCTTGCATACTCAAATTAATCAAGACAAGGGCACAAGGTCTCTTGTGCGCACGCAATACCATCTCATGACCTCAATGGAGAGGAGACAAGACAGACAGTGGGATAAGGTTCAGGAGGGAAAGACAAGAGTGCTTCTCCAAATAACTTTTGCTGGGTGCTCTCAAAAACAAGGGCAGAAGAAGTTCTTCATTTTGTTGGCTTCTTAAATTTCTTTTTTGTTTTTTGGGAATAAGACCCATTCTGGACAGCATGCTGACAATTTTTTGGCTTAAGGTTAATGCAGACTGTGTCTTAATACCATCCCTGACAAATTTTTCACGTCTGGGAAAAATCTTTCGTTGTGAATGATGGTCGGCAGTCTTTGTTTGTTCAGTGTGACCAGGTCAAGGACAGCTGACAGTGGTGAGTGATCACAGTAGGAAATGACAGTATATTAGTGTGCCAGCTGTGTAAATTGTAAGCAAAACCAAACATGTCCAACTCAAAAAGAAAGTGCTACAAAAATCTGTTGGGATGCAATAAAAGAGGGGCTTTTTGGGCTTCTCAAGGCAAAACATTGCCGTCATTCCCGACACCATTTTTAAATTCCCTGGGTCTTTTCTGTTCGGTGTCAGGCAGAGGGTGTCAGGCAGAGGGCGTCAGAGCTCGGTCGGTGTGCCAACAGCGTGACGTAAGACGCAGCCTCGTCGCTCAGCCAATCCCACAATATGACCGTGGAACGCACTGAACTTGAATGGATAGAGCAGTCCTTCCACTGTTTGCTATTGTAATTTGGCTAGTTCAGCATAAAATGGCGACTTTGGCATTTTAAGGATTAGTTGCTATGGTGACAACGCAAGTCTGGGCATTAAGGTTGTAAAGTGTGTCACACTTGCTTGAGAACTGTGCAGATGTGTCTGTCAGCAAACTGTCAAAACTCAACTGAAAGCTAACGTTAGCGACGAGGTTAACGTAGCATTATCACAGATTGTGCTTCTCTTGCTAGCTCTTCACTGTTTTGGTCCTTGCTGCAAAACCTCTCGTCTCAGCGACTTGCCGTAAGTCGGTTTATACAGAAGCTAGCCCAACGGTACACATAAAAATGGCCGCTGCTCTGACCATCCAGGAACATTGAATTGAATGGGAAAGACTGTTCTATCCATTCAAGTTCTGTGGTGGAACGGCTTCAATTCGCACAGTCTGGCAGGCTGATAATCAAGATTTTACTTCTCTCCAATCGCACAGACTGACAGAGTGAATGCAAAAGACGGTCGCAATCGCACAGTCTGCAAACAGTTTTAGCAAGGAGCCTTCAGCAGAGTTTGATAAAGAGTGGTGATCACCCACATCTGTACAATTAAGCGTGAACTAACATTTCAACCACCAATACCAATGACACCAACACAAAGGCTCAAAGCTAAAACCATCATTAAGACCTTGAGGAGCCATTGTATTCAACTTGTCGACCCAAAACAAAGTTAAATAAGGTACAAACACAAAGTAAGAGAAAACAGAGTGATAAAGTAATTTAAGGAGGGGGTGTAAGTCCATTAAAAGTCTAGCTGTTCAATGTTGTCTCTCTCTCTCTCTCTCTCTCTCTCTCTCTCTCTCTCTCTCTCTTCTATCTCTCTCGCTGTCTCTCCAATCTCTATCTCTCTGTCTCTCACTCTGCATCAACATGTAAACTGTGGCTGTCATATGGCAACTGAGTAACTGTGACGACCATTGATTTGTGTGTGTGGTGCATGTACTTGTGTGAGTGTGTGTGCGCGTGTGTGTGTGAGTGTGTGTGTGTGCGTGTTTGTTGCTAGAGGCTAGAAGCTGAGATTTTGCTCCAGCGAATGAGGGAATATTCCGGACTGTCATGTGACTGTGATGTCAGAGAGAGAGAGAGGGAGGGAGGGAGAGAGAGAGCAAGGTGCAATTTAGCCCCACAGCTGATCCGTGCAGTGTTCAGAGAGAAGCCGAGACAGCCAGACACACACTCACTCTCACTCTCACACACACACACGCCTTTGCCTCGCTTGTAAACACACACACACATACACACTCAAACACACACACATGCACTTCACACGCATGAACGCAGTCGCACACACACACGCGCGCACACACAACTTCAAGGTATCATCTTAATAAAAGCAAGGATGAATTGCTTCCTTTACTTTTAAACCTCATAACACTTTGGATACTGAGGACGACACTTGCTAGAGACACAGAGAAAGACACAAACCAGAAGAGGACAGAGAGAGAGAGAAGAGGTAAAGGACACAGCGGGGGAAAAAAAAAAAAAACTGAAGAGAGAGAGATTGAAGAACAACTACAAGAAAAGAAGGAATTTAAAAAACGAAACAGAGAAAAGAGGAAAAAAGGACCAAACCAGGCTGAGAGACAGGAAAGAGGAAAGATAAGAGAGACCGAGCGAGGCGAAGAACAACACTTAGGACACTGACAAGAGAGAGAGAGCGAGGATGTCCTTCCTATCCGGCTCGTCCTGGCAGCAGCCGGGCATCATTAGTGGCAGCAGCGGGTACCGGCAACCTTCCGGTGGACATCATCTTCATCAGCAGCAGCAGCAGCAGCAGCAGCAGCAACTCAAACCTCCTAATACCCTCTCCGGCGCCAACATCCCCACGGTACCTGCCTCCCCTCCAGCCTCGCCCCCCGCCCCGGCCTCTGCCCGCCACCGCCAAGGCCAGATGGCACCGGGGGGGCAGGTCGGCACCGGCACCCAGGGGGGGTCCAAAATAACTTTGACGGACGAAGGGGCGAAATTAGGGCGCGGCTGCACCGAGGGAGCCTCGTCCGGGACAGCGGCCGAGATGACGGCCGCACCGGGTTTCGAGATGCCAGCGCCGAAGATAGAGGACGAGGGGTCGAGAGGGGGGAGGCTGGGGGCGGACGCATACAGGACGGGAGGGGTTGGAGGGTCAGGGGCGCCGTTAGGAAGTGCGGGACAAAGCCCCAGCAGCCCCCTCTCTTCCTACTCCTCCTCCTCCCCCTCCCCTGCTATCTCGCCCGGGAAACCCTTTCTGACCCCTGCGCTGGACCCTAAGCTTACCTCAAACCTCAGCTTTGGGCAAAATCATCAGTCAAACCCAAGCATTAATTTGGAACAAACCCATAACCCGAATTTGGCCCGTGGAAAGATGGACAGCGGAGATGGATTTTACATCCAGGGACCTCCAGGCTCTGCCCAAGGCCAGGGCTCCCTTCTCCCCCCAAAACAGGCCTCGGGGCTCGGGGAGAGCGGCACATGGAGCCCCTCCTTCTCTGGAAGTCCCAGATCAAGTCTAGGAAGTGGAGAGGATGAGAGGAAAGCTGTTGTTTCTTCTACATCTGAAGGCATACTTGCAAGTCAGAATGCAAATTCACCTGTAGGCCCAGTCGGAACTCAAAATATAAATCTATCTGTAGGAAATCAAAGTGTAAATACATCTATACGACTCCTCGGAACCCCTGAAATTCAGAATACTAATTCAGCTGTGGGCATACTCGGATCTCAAAATACAAATAACCTACTTGGAGCTCAGACTGTGAATGCAGCTGCAGGCCAGATTGCAGATCTAACAGGGACTAAACCTAGTTCAGCACAGATGCCTGCATTAGCCCTACATCCAGCCTCAGCTGACAGAGCTACATATGATGTTAGCTCGGTGGTCGGTGTAGGGGAGAGAGGGGTCCAAAGTTACACCCTAAGAGAGGACTTTGGCCGTGATGAAAAGGGGAGAGCAGGGTCATGTCTCCCACCCAGCAGAGGCAAGACGGAGAGTGGGGTCGCAAGTTACAGCCTGACTGAGGATTTAAGTCATGATGAAGAGGGGGGAATGGGGTCAAGTGTTACGCTGAACAGAGAGACCATAACAGGCCAACGCACTGAACTGCCACAGCGGACCGCGGTGAGACGCGCCATGTCCGACTGTTCACACCTGGCCGTTCCCATGGTAATGGCCGAAACGTACCCCACCGGTACGGGAGGCCCGCCGCTGATGACGCCCAACATACCCAATTTAACCCTGCTGGGAACGCCAGGCCCACCCAGGCCGTCCCACCCGCACGTGGCGGTCCGGCGCTCACTCACGGTCACGGACGGCACGGGAGCCGCCGCTGCCGCCATGGCGACCATGATGTCGTCCCCGCTGATGACATCACCTGTGCTGCCGTCCTCCCCGCCCCCTAAGAGGCATCATGGGAGCTGTGAGAACAACGTCTTGCTTCCTGTCCCACCCCCCGCTGTCACTTCCGTTAACAGCATCCATGGTAGCAAACTGAGCACCGCGGGTAGGTGTTTGTGTGTGTGCTTCCGTGTGTGTGTGTGTGTCTTTTAGGGGCGGAGGTGTGGGGGGGGCATAGGGGGCTTACCAATACTTGGTTTGGAGCGTTGATCAGAGTGGACGATGTGGACTGATTTATGAGGTGTATCTTTGCATTTACTTGTTGTCACACTCTCCCAACTGCGGCCATTTTGGCACTCCAGGTTAGCGTCCAGGTTAATTTGATTGGGGATGCAATGCACAAGTGAAAGCAAACCCATGCTGGTTTTGGACTGCTGGTCAGTGTCACGAAGTGGATTGATGCCAGGGCTGCACTGGTGCTTGTAGACATACAGTTGGAGACATTATTCTTATTCATTTATTCATTGTCACTTTTCAACTGGCTGCATATTTTGACAGGAGAGACAGTAAATAAGCTCTCTGATTCATAAGGAACTTAATGAAAGAGGAACCATCCATACATTTATTCATCCATGTTTGCCCTCTCCCCAATGATATCTATGTATATATATCTATCTGATTGTCTATCTATTTATCTATCCATCCATTTGTGTCCTCTGTTTTTTAGGCTGCAGTCGACAGGGAAGAGCTGGGACATTGATTAGAGATTGACTCTGACTGTACTCATTCAAATATAGAGCAGCTATTTCAAGCACTGTGTGTGTGTGTGTGTGTGTGTGTGTGTGTGTGTGTGTGTGTGTGTGTGTGTGTAGGTGAAGTGTCCAATGATGTGAATCTTATATATTTTAAAGGCACACACCCACACACATACTGATTGTAGACACTAAACAGTGAGTCTGGAACTTGTGTTGGTTTTACATTTACCATAGAAAAGCACATTACAGCTACACTGCTACATACACACACACAGAGACACATACACACACACACACACACACAGTGCAATACAGTACAACTCACTGACATAATACATTCTTTATTACCCACAGTATCAAGCCACTGGCAATGTGTAATGTTCAAATTGTAGATCACTAGCTTCCATACACACACTAAACACATATACACATTTGAGGTAATAATAATAATAATAATAATAATAATAATAGATTAGATTAGATGAATCGGTTGTTGCAGCAGCAAATAGTAATAGGATACAGCAAAGAAAACAATAGGATATAAATAAGAACAGAGTAAATGGGGGGTATTGAACATAATGCAACACAATTACAATGCATATGGAGAGATACATATGAATGAATATTACGGAAGAAAATATGTATATGAATTACAGCATTATGCAGGGTGTGCAACATAACAGCAGGAGAGCATACTGAGACAAAGAATTGAAAAATATATACGATGTGAAAAATATATGGAAATATGCAAATATGTGCAGCATGAGAATACGATAATAATCATCATCATCATTATATAAAGAGTGGTTGGCATGGGTTAAAGTCTCTCTCTCTTTCTCTGTTTCACACACACACACACACACACACACATATTGTATGAAAGTCATTTGAATGTTCCTGAATTCAGCATGCAGTCTGTTTTGGTGTGTATTGTTTGTCTAAGCAAGGTCATCTGGATGATTTGTTCTGTCTCTGTCTATCTATTGATCAGTCTGCCTGTCTGTAGTGTTAGCTTACTGTAAGCTATCATGCTAGCAAGCAGGAGCCACAGGGTTCAATACTTAATACTGTGTGTATACTGTGTATATGTGCATATGTGTGTGTGTGTGTGTGTGTGTGTGTGTGTGTGTGTGGGGGGGGGGGGGGGGGGGGGGTTGATGCCTGCAGTAAAATATCCCAGCGCCAGCTCCATGTCTCTGTATGTTAGTCATGCTCTAGTTTATATGGCAGTCAACTCACTCTCTCTCCCTCTCTCTAACTCTCTCTCTCATACACACATACACACACACACACCACTGGTTGCCAGTAGCTGTGTATTGTAGCGTGGTATTTGGTGGATCCTCTGTGTTCTCAGCCAGCAGTGCCATATTGGATGACTCATATTGCTGGTGTTACAGGGTGGAGCGATACAGCTATGACTACTAGCATGACAAATGAACTGACTGACTGGTTTGGGTTAGTGCTGCAGTAACATTATAATAATAATAATAATAATAATTATTAATAATAATAATAATAATAATAATAATAATGATACAAAACTGACAGAATAATATAATATTATTATTATTGTTATTGTTGTTGTTGTTGTTGTTGTTGTTGTTGTCCCTCCCTCTTTGACTGAGCAGTATAGCTTATTTCTATTAAAGGTGAAAGGAATGATGATCCCAATAGTGATAATAAATACTGCACACTGCTACGTTTTTTGATGACATCAAAATGTACCCATAATGCTGTGCGAGTCTGACTTGGAAAGACGGCAAGAACCCAAAGTGAGCGGTAAGATCTTTCATGCCACAGTAAACTGTTGCCTGGCTCAGTAGACTGAGCCAGGCATCTTAACCAGGTTTCACATAATCAGAGCATGAGCCTAACCAAGTTATTCTAACCCAGTTATGATGTTTACATGTGTCGACCCAAAACCAGGTTACATGAGTAACCGGGTTAAGAACTGAATTCTCCATCCTAATTTGGGCTCCAGGTTGAAACAGTTAGAGAAACAGCAATTTAGACTAACATAATGTATTGTGTTTGAAGGTGACTTAAATTCCAGAGTGACCCTGTGCATGCTCCTTTGCTCGCTTAATTATGAGAGAAAGCGGCACAAATAGGCATGGTTTCAGACAGGAGATTATCGCTGAGCGGTCATCACACAGCGTTCCTCAGCAGAGAGGGACATGAGGGGACATTAGTGCAGAGTATAGCCGAGCCCGTCCACTGTCACTGTTATGTAAGAGACGTCTTGGTGGCAACAATGTGCCCCCTGTCTCTCTTTGTGCCCCCCTCCAGCCCATCACAACCCCAACCCACCCCCCTCTGACCCCTTCGCTCTCTCTGTCCCGAACCCCATCGTCTCTCCAAGCCCCTTCTGTCTCTATCTGTCCTTTCCTCTTCTGGTGTTTCTCTGTCATGTCATGCTCTATCCTTCCTCTCTGCCTTTGCCCTTGCTTCTTTATCCTCTCTCTCTCTCTCTCTCTCTCTCTCTCTCTCTCTCTCTCCCTCTCTCTCTGCTCATCCCATGAATCAGCTGTTGGCAACATTTGTGCTGCGACCCAGTCTGACCTGGCGCTCCCTCTGAGGAGGATGTCCCCGGATGGCTTAGGGCTGATTTTAGGAATATGTTCAGGAAATACAACCCGCTGAAGTCAGGTTCACTGAAAACCACGGCCACGTACATTTCAAATTATGATTTGAAAACCAACTCAAATTCAAGTTCTGATTTGACAAAATCTTTTATTGTAATGAAATATATATAATATAATATCATTTATTATAATTTATAATACAATCGTTTATAACATCTATTCAAAGAAACTAATTACAAAAACCCTGATGATTCTTTTGGCAGATCCAAATATCTTATCTTATCTAAAAAATTGACAAAACTTAGATATTTGGATCCATCAAAAGAATCCCACATTTTTTTTCTCTTTCCTAGTTGTTTGGAAGAAATTGTTTTGTATTCATAAATGGGGAAAAAATAAAATTTCACTTTTCCAACTCAATTACAAGGCTGAAGAAACACAAACCCCTCTCATTAGTAGAACCGGTACACATGTGCTCTACTCAGACCACATTGCTGTCTGATCGGATATTCAAAATGGATGCAAAATCCTGCCTCTCCATTGGCTCAACATTGCCTCATGGCAGCGTCAAATGTCTTCCAAACAATCAAAATTTGTAGATGGTGTGTTAAAGGTAGAGTTGTACTTGTGAGGAGCAAGCTACATGTAGAATTGAGTTGTGTTTGTGTGCAATAACAAATCTGTTTTACACATTCGCAAAAGTTGATATACAAACACAAATTTCAAGACATTTGTGAGAATAAGGTTACAGATTTGGGTTTATTTTTGCAAATCTTTTTTTACACATTCACAAATGCTGATGTACAAGTTGCAAAGTAGAAATGCAAGGCATGAAATATTTGTGTACAAACTATGTCATTTGAGCCAATACCCCAGGGCCACATGTAAACTTTTAGTTTGAGTAAAGAAAAGGTAGAGCATCAAAATTGCAGATGCAAGATTTGAAAACAATGGCAGCAGTATGTCGCACCCAGCACTTTTACAGTTGCGCCTTTGTTGAGGAGAGGAGCGTGCTTTACTCTGCTGCTTTCGGTAAAAGAGGCTATGATGCTAACAATGACATTGTTTCTCTCCCAGTGAAATTTGACAACAAGGACAAGCAGGAGAAGACGGACATCATGTCCAACAAGACCGAGAAGATCGACACCTTGGACAAGAAGGAGAAAGAGGAGCAGCAGAAGAAGGACAACGGCCAGGACAAGACCCAGAAGTCCGAGAAGATCCTCAAGGACGAGGAGAAGACGGAGAAGAGCAACGCGGAGAAAAACAACAAGGCCATCGAGAAGGAGGAGAAGGCGGACAAGCCGGAGAAGGCAGATAAAGACGAGAAGAAGGAAGAGGAGAAGAAGACGAGCGAGAAGAAAGAGGAGAAGGGAGGGAAAGGGACGGCCAAGTCTCCGACGGCCAACGGCAGCAAGAACCTGGCCAGTCCTGAGGGCAAGAGCAAGGTGGGTCACACACACACACATGCACACACACACACACACACTCACACTCACACAGAGAATAAACAAAGCTGATTACGGAGGTAATGTGGACAGACAAGGACATCATTCACCTCGGACAGCATGCTGCTTCTGCTGCTGCTTCTGCCATTCTCTTCTGTGTGTGTGTGTCTGCGTCTGTCTCTATGTCTGGTGTGTTTCTGTCTCTGTATGTGTGTGTGTGCTGTATTGTTTGCCCATCGTTGAGTCTATCTGTGTTTGTGTTGTGTGTGTTTGCTGGTTCATGTTACTGTGTTTGTACATGAATGCTTATAGCATTGGAGAGAATGCCTCTTTCCCATGTCGTATGCTGCTTTTTGGGTTCTATTTTCGGGACGGCGCATGGCGGGACGAAGTGGCATTTTCGGGCCAATTTACACACAGGGGCACATAGAGGGTGTGTCAGTCACAATCAAGCAGCGCCGTGCAATTTTGCTGTCAAGGATTACTGCGATCTGTGGTTACATCACCTGCTCAGATCAGGTCAAAGGCGCACGGTGCAAGGCGCAGTCAAGTTCTGTCCTATGTTCGTGGTTTGCGTGAATTGATGCACGCATTAACAGATCCTATGTGGCAGTGGTGTGAATGACTGTCATCTAACATAGAACTGTAAGTATGCGCCATAACGCACAGAGTGGGGACTGTGGAGGCAGTCTCATCCTCTATAGATGTCAGGAACTGGCTGCTGGACGCCCCCCTCCTATAGCCAGACTGTTCCTGCGGTTCGCTGCCAACTTGTGTTTGGCTCTTCGCCTAATGTCATTCAGTTCTCCAAGGACCAGAGCAACACGTTAACCAAATGTGTTACCTCCTCCTAAGCTAATTTACTTCACGTACCGTGTATTCGCTGGTGGCGATTCTGCACCTCCAGCACAAGGACATCAGTTCCCTCTTGGGAGTTTTTGGTGGTGGAACCGCTCCGGACTGTTCTGAGTCTTCCGTCACCTAATTGTCAGATCGCCGTGGCACCAAGTGCACTGCTTTTAAAAGGAAGGAAAAGAGGTGATATGATTGGTCATGACGACGCCAGCCCCTACCACACCTACTGATAATGTATTCTTCCTAATCTCACCCCGATTCCAACTGCGTCGCAGGTGCGCGTCTTTGGTCACGACATCACCAAACATCTGTCCGCCGCCCGCCTTTGACTGAGTCATGCGACATTGATTCACGAAAATAGAACCCTTAGACCGCTGCTCATTTAATCTAGATTTGAGGCTTATGATTTTATAATTTGCTGCTCATGACCTATCTATCTAACTGGGTTATAAATTTATAATTTAGCGTTATAATTTATGACCTATCTGTCTTATAGTTTTCTGTCATATGGTTGCCGGCTGTGCTGCCATATCACACTGCCATTGCCACCACTGATCCCATCCCTGCTTTCTCTTTCTCTCTCTTTCTCCTTCTCTTTCTTTTCTTTCTTTTTCTCTCTCTCTTTTCTCTATCGTTTTATTTCTTTCTGTTTCATTGTGAATCACTCCCGCCCCATTTCTCTCACTCTTACTTTCTCGCACTTTCTCACTTTCTTTCTTTGCTTCCCTCTGGCTTTCTTCCTATGTCGCTGTGGCTTGTTTTTTATGACATTATCACCAGCCTGACGTGGGGTCAACCAAACCAAACTCCCGCCCATCCACCCTCTCCACCAATGGCGAGGCCAGCTCTGCCAAACGCCCCTCCCCCACCACAGCCTCAGCCAATAAAAAAAGTCCTGTAACCAAGGCGACCACTCCCACCGCCACTAAGCGGTCGCCAGGGGCAACCGGCTCCGCCAAGGCTGCCAAGGTGAGTATTACACACGCAAATAGATAGATAGATAGATAGATAGATAGATAGATAGATAGATAGATTTCTCACGATACGATTCGATACACGATATGCAGTTCATGATTCAATACAACCAATCAATACAAAAATATGATGTAATAGATAAAAGTTCAATGACAGCAAAGTCTGACTGTGCGGAATTATGTTTATTTCTGAGACAAATCTTTCTAGCAATGCCATTGGCTGCTAGAATGTAAACAACAACTTAAGAATTTACATTACAAAGTGCAAATAATATAATTTCAATGAAGAGCTTGTGAATTTGTGATGGGCAACTACAGCAGAATAAAATGGAGCTAATATCACGATTCATTTTTCTGCCCCACGATACGTATTGTCACATTTTTGTATCGCGATATATTGAATTTCGATATATTGTCCCATCCCTAATAGATAGATAGGTAGGTAGATAGATAGATAGATAGATAGATAGATAGATAGATAGATAGATAGATTAAGACAAGTGTATTTTTACATAGAAATCTTGCCTAGTGAAGCTTTTAAAGCTAGTATGCCTACATGGTCCAATAGGAATTCACCATCCCAGACGGCTCTGCGGTCACAGTGACTTAATTACTTTGTTTTTGTTGGCTAGATCTGCTAATCTGATGGACCTTCCTCCTCTTCCCTCACCCAACCTCTTCCTCCTCCCCCTCCTGCCCTTTTTCACGCCTCTTTCTTCACCTCCCTCCCTCTTCTTGCTCTCTCTCCTTATTTCACGGTTACATGATCGGGCTTTCCTAGCACTGGAGAACAGAAAAACAGAGCCTTGTACACACAAACACACCAACGCAGGCAAACACAGACCCACTTGCAGACGTAGACTTAGACACACGCACACACACACACACTGCTTATCCCCCCTCTGGTGTGCTGTTTTCCAGACTCCGGAGAACGGTACGGCTGAGAAACGCCCACCTGTGCCAAAGGCCACCGCCACCCCCCGTGCGTCCGCCAATAAGGACGGCTCTGCGGCGAGCACTGCAAGCAAAACTGCTGGTATGTACGCACACACACACACACACACACACACACGTACTGTAGGATGTCTGCTATTACATCAACGGTGTCTGTTTTTTCCTCTGTACCTGTTTGTTCTCGTTTGATGTGTGAATGCTACACTGCCCTACAAAGATAAATAGCAGTAACTGTTTTTTGTGTTTTTCAAAGGTCAGACATCAAAGGCTCAAGTTTAGATTTCATTAAAAAAAAATTGAAACAATATATATCACTTCCACTTCTATACCAAGAATACTTTTGTCAGGACAGGCGATGATGAAGATAATGAAGCCATTTTTCTCAGTTTCACTCTGACTTGCTCTTATGCAGTTACTGCCGTTTAGCTTTTTTAGGGCAATATAGTAGCAGACAGCATTTCCACTCATTGCATCGGCTGGGTCATAATGTTGCCAGTGCATCATGACCTCTACCATGGTACCTGAACTTTGCTACAGTAGCTGGCAAAGTGACTCATAATGCAAACTGGCACTGCTCCAGGCGGCGGGCTAACAAAATTTCAACCATATGCTCCCCTTCATCTGATTCAAGAGCCGGCTTTTGAAGACACCACATTAGTATTTTTATCCACACATCACAACAAGTATCTCATCTCTCTAGCAAGGGAACTATGACTCAGTATAAAACACAGTGTTAGTGGAACAGGTTTTCTGCTTTTTGTGCGCTGCATCTCAGCACCTTGGGGGAATATGATTCATTCACCCAATTCACTCTGATGTGTGTTATGTACTGCGGGGTGCATCTTTTTTTGTTTTGTTTTTTCAGTTCAATTGCATGACGGAGCTCCCTTGCTACATAGTTGGTGCAGAACTGTCAAGAAATAAAACAGGATTGAAGTTGTTCCCCCAACTGTGGACAGCTCAGTTGAAATCCATAATGCTTCTGCCACGTGATGGCAGCATTAGATCACAGCTTTATCAGCACATCACAGCCCTCTTACCTCTGTAAAAGGGGAAATGACTCAGCATGCATTCAGTCTGTGAGCAACACAATCAACAAGTCACCGGAAGTCCTTTCATTTCCCATAGAGCTGAGCAGCCAGGGAAACTCGGCCGATGTGTGGACAGTCAACAAGCCTGTCAGCCAAGAAAAGTTGTCCAGGGCTGAACACATCATAGGCCATCAGCAGCTAATCAGATTTCCATGCTTCCTTGTTCCTTACCGATGTGATTTTGTTTCATGAACAATAGTTCAGCCTGGCAAGTTCACAATAGATGAGCAGTTGATTATAGCCATTCAAAGCTTCCCAGTTCTCTCCAACTTTTATTTGAAAGAATAAAAGTCTCAAAAACGATGCTTGGAGAACAGTTGCATCCGTTGTTGTGGTCGTTGGTAAGCTTAAAAGTAATTTTGAGTTTGTTTCTCTTTATTTTCAATGAAAGCTACCTAATTAGCATTTGCCAGCTAGAGATGTTAACTTGTTTAAACAATGTAACGTTACGACAGGCAATACCAGAGCAGCAAAAACACATGATTTGCCTCTTCAAAACTTTGTAGCAGCAGACCACTACATAGATGCAATTGGAGCCTCTGGCCCCGCCCACAAACGGTCAAAATAGAGCGACACATCAACCAAGTTGCTCGCAGTCTGAACACACGGTCATAGTGTACACTAGTGCTGACTGCTAACCACAAGTTGCCCCAGGATCGAGGTTCATCAATGGTACAGCAATCTTCCAAAAAATGTCCGTGTTGGGGTCAGTTGATCCTACAATTTACCCCATCATGAAGTTCCTGGTGTGAACAAAAGCCGTAAGCCAGGGTCAAGCACGGAAGAGGTAACACACTTTCATGTAGAGTGAGCGACCCAATCGCAAGAGACTCAAGGGTAACGTATTTCCTTCTGCGACTTGCTCAAGCAAATGTCTGGAAGTTGGACGGACTCCAAGACAAGGGAGCTAAAAGCCATCCGAGCGGCAGACGAGATTAATAGCCACATTAATAATAGTAGGGGAACTGGCCACAGGAGCTCCTCATCCACCATTTCTCTAAAACAATCTAAAACAAACGTCTTCCGTCATGTACCTTAAAGGCACCAACCGGTCTTGCCTCACCTGTTCCGGACCGTCATGTCATGTGTGAACGCATTCTATGTGGAAATTTTACAGATAGTAGCTAATGGTGTGAACAGGGAAAACCACTAGCGCTGCCCGGAAAAGTTAACATGGCAATCTTATGGGTTCTATGTGTGAAAGGGGCTATAGTTAAACAAACTATGACATAGCAGAAGTATAGAAGTCGTGTATGGTACAGGTTCACAGTGTTATGCAGTATACTGTTATATGATTGATTGAGTCAAAGAACTCATTTTATCTGTATCAGACTAGTGTAAACCTTCTGTGCTTTCTTCTCTACCACAGCTAACAAGAATGACAAGGCTGAGAACAAGACAGGAGAGGCCAAGAAACCCAGCACTCCCAAGACTACAGGTAACAACTATATGTGCACATACAGTCAATGGCAAATTCTGCCATACTTTGGTATTGTCTTTATGCTGTGTACTCTTGGAAGTCTGAAGTTTCTGGTCAAATGTGCTAAAAATACCAAAGAGACAACATCCTCTTTATGACAGGAGGCAACAGGGTTTATGGGAAATGTGGTCTTAATTTTGAGAAACACTAGCAACAACAAAACCACCGACTTCAGATAGTGGCTACCAATCATCTCCACCATGGTCTCATTTGTTTATGGGAGGTATCAACATTTATTTGGCAATGACATATTGATGTTTAAAAATGCTACACATAGCACCTTTAAAGGGGTAATAAGTAAGATTTTTACTGCCCCGTAACACAAAATGACTATAATATATTTGTGAGGGGTTGATGGGGTTCTCGGTCAATGCCAATGACTCAATGATTACTCATGTATCCCCTCTTTCCTTCTCTCTATCTTGTATGGACTGGACTTGTTCTTTTCTCTATGGAGTATAACTGGAAGTTTGTTTTTGTAAATTAGTAATGGTGTAATAACACTGCTGTCTCTCCCCAACGCCTCTCTTCTGTCTCTGTAGCCACCCGTCCTCGTCCTCGCCCGGCCTCCACCGCCACTCCCACCCCCCCGGCCGCCACCACTAACGGCGACGGTCACCGCCGCCGGACCATCACCAAACCCCCTGTGCCCAAGCAGACCCCCCTGGAGAAGAAGCCGCCGGTGCCCCGCGCTCCGCGAACCCCCCGGCCCATCAACGCCCCGACACCGGACCTGAAGAATGTCCGTTCCAAGATCGGATCCACTGACAACATGAAGTACCAGCCTGGTGGAGGAAAGGTAGGAATTATCAGGAAGTAAAAGCAATGTCTATAAATGATTCAAGCCTAGAGAGCAATGATGAAACCGTCAAGTTTCCTGGAATGTTATAGAATGCCGATGATTTGGTATTGGTTGTTGGTATTATCAACAGTTGGTACGTATCTCATAACTCTTGCAGCTTTCCTCTACATTGGGACCAGAGTGGCTCAAAGAATCAGTGAGTCTGCCCTTGAAAAGATAACACAGTGTAAAATCTCAACTTGTACAATGAATAGCAGCCTACTAGTCTGCTAACAAGTACTGTAGCCAGTTTGTGACAGTTCAGTGAATTGACGTGGTTCAAAAACGCCTTGACACTTGATTCGCACCTGCTCACAGAAATTTCTGATTTTGATCTCCCATACCAGAGAGGAGTTTGTTTACATTCTGCAAGCATCAGGCTACTGGATCCTGCTTTGTTGCATTGTAAAACAGATTCAGAATTTATATGCGAGACTAGGTACATCAATTTATATTCACTGGGTTCATATAATAGTTAGGTAGCTTAGGTAGCTAGGTAGGTTAGGTAGCAGTAAATGGCTGATCATTAGTTTATATGGGGAGGACCCCATATAAACTAATGATCAGCCATTTACTGTGCTCTTCAAACAACAAGACTGCATGTAAATTCTAAAAAGTGAAAACAGAGCCACGATTTGTTAATCAGTTAAAATGCATTTTGATCAGTCTTTACAAGAACTGTTTACCCCTTAACTGGAGGTACATACATTTCAGTATTTTGTTTCAAAGCCTACAAGTACATTTTCTTGAGGCAACTCCTCCAAGAGTAAAGTGGTTTTGACTTATATAGTGAATGCTTGTTGAAAGCCTTATCTTAGAATAATAAATACATACAGTTTATTAGGGATGGGGCGATATGCTTATCTCACGATACGATTCAATACGCGATATGGGGTTCACAATTCGATACACCCACAATACGATGTAATGAATGAAAGTTTAATGACAACGTATGATTGTGCAATATTATAGTTATATCTGAGACACAAATATTTCTAGCAATGGCATTGGCTTGCTAGAATGTAAACAACAATTTAAAAATGTCATTACAAAGTGACAATAATCTAATATGGATGGAGAGCTTGTGAAATTGTGATGGTCAAGCGGTCTCATTTGTGATTACTACAGCAGAATAAAATGGAGCTAATATCACGATTCATTTTTCTGCCCCACGATACATATTGTCACATTTTTGTATCGCGATATATTGAATTTCAATATATCGTCCCATCCCTACAGTTTGAATGATATATGAGAATATGTGAAGGTACCTGATGCAGGTCAGACGCAGATGTAGATGTGGATTTCATCAAGAATTTCAAATGTGTTCCTTAGATCCTGATACAGCTGTAAAAAAACAAAACAGTTGGTGTCTAGATTAGGGGCTCATGAATAAAAACAGCGGTAGATCATTAGACACTTTGTCATGGGGTCTGTCCCCGATGCACCGGATCCAGTCGGATTTGCGAGCCTCTACTGCGGTACTGTCAACATCTTCTACACACGTCTGCGCTATGTATAGCAGCGTAGGGTGGTGGAGCTGTGGTTAGCGTCAGGGGATTAGCTGGGGAGGGATGAAGGGGGGGATGGCATACTCTGTGAAAAAAAATGCTGGAATTAGCATTTCTAATTAACCGGAGACTTAAGGTATCTGAGAGAATATGACACCACCACCACCCCCCACCCCCCTAACAATCGCTTCGTTAAATGCAATTAAAAACAGCACTTTAGTCGACAAATAGAGTGCGATTCAACACCATACATCAGGTATGACTCAGAAACACCTCACCTCTACCGCAGACGCACTCTTTTCAGAGGTCATTACCATTACAGGCTTATTAAAGAGAGGACAGCCATGTAATTCTTTGTGTTTACTCGTCTACCTTTGTTTCTGTCTATCCATCCGCCGCCCCGACTCTTATCTTTCTTCCGCTTCTCTCTATCTCCCTCTCTCTTTTAATTCAGTTCAAAGTGTCACATTCTTCAACGTTCTTTCTCACTGTCTCTCCATCCTCGCTCTACCATCCTGTTGGCTGCACCTGTCTTGCAGTATCTCACAGCCAGCCACTAGCTGCTGTAACACACACACACTGTCACTTTGAAAAACGGTGAAAATCGTCCGTAGCCGGCATGCCGTCTTTATTCCAGTCATAACGCTGCACAGCCTGGCACGGATTGACATGGCTGACACACCTGGATGTGTTTGTCCTTGTTCCCCGTTCCTTCATAGTTTGTGACAGTGTGACTCGGGGAAAAGTTTACGTGTCAGTTTGAATCACAAGCATATGCTCTCCGTCTGCCCTGCCATTTCTCATAGAGTAATGGCTCAATCACGTTCTTTCTTTCTTTCTTTCTTTCTTTCTTTCTTTCGGTCTTTCTTTCTTTCTTTCTTTCTTTCTTTCTTTTACTTGGTGCATTATCCATTCTTCCCATTCTTTTATGTCATTTTCTTACCTTTGTATGGTGTGTTTTATGTTGGTCTATTTTAGGTAGTAAAAGCTGACTCACGTCTTGTCCTTTTTGCGCAGTTCAGTCGTATCCGCCCTAAAGTCTGCAGCTCCTTTCTTCTCCTCAAACTATCTCCACTGCTATTTGGAGATGTACACATGAGCGAGAGGTGCAGATATAGCACCTATAGACCTCTTTCTATACGCTGAAATCGACAGATTTCTTTTCATATTTGCCACATTCATCCCTACACCTTCCATAACCTGCTTCCCTGCTTGGTCACACTGGATACGCTCCTTTAGCAGGCCGGCATACACCAGAGGCAGGCTGGGTAGGCAATTGTCATGTCCAGCACAAACACCAGATCACCCCCTTTATTTATGCAGAGAAGATGAACTGAGCATACATGATTTTTTTCAGCCATGTCCTGCTTCACATTCATATAGTTGCACATATCAGTCTTCTACTGGTGGCCACTGGGAGCTGCCAGTAAAACCAGCAATGTGTACCATTAGGCATGATCACATGGCCAATAAAAACCTAAACACAGCAGGGTAGGAACTCTTGACGCCATTCCATAACTTTATATTTTACCATGGCTTGGACTGGAGTCAGACTTGGGTCACATTATAATTGCTTGAGACTTGACTTGATGCATGAAGAGAAGACTTGAGACTTGACTTGACTTGGGTTCTGGTGACTTGGGACTTGACTCTGACTTGTACTTTGATGACTTGAAAAGGTTTCTAAAGTCTTGACTTGAGATCTTGTGTTTGTGTAAATGACTTAGATTGAAAGTGATGAGATTTGTTCCAGCAGACGACTGAATTTAAATTCTGTTTTCTGAATTTGTATGGAATGATTGAATTTATTGAAGTTGAAACTGATTATAGAAATCAAACTCATGATGCTCTTACCCACTTTTTATGCTATTAAAACCATATGCAAAGTCCTAGATATTTAGTTTTATCTCAATTATTAAATTGATACTTGACGTGACTAGACTTGAGACTTGACATTAATGACTTGGGACTTGAACAAAGTTGGCTTGGTCACACCTCTATATTTTACACAGCAGCAGAGCAGCCAGCAGGTGTTGTTACAGTCAGACTTTCTCCTTGGCAGCATCACACTGTCAATTACTGGGGACAGTTCACTTTTTCCAGGCAGATCTGCCATGTTTTCTGGTTACAGGTATGCTGTTGCCAGGTCGTCGGCAAATCTTTTCCCTTCCATTTCAAAGACAAGCTCCTTCCTCACCACTCGTCATGTCTGTACGAAAAGGAGTGCACCCGCTGACACACACACACACACGCACACACACACACACACACACACACACACACACACACACACACATATCACCATCCTGAATCACTATTGGTGGTCCTGACTCATTCTCTCTCCAGTGTTGTGATATTGGATTGGTTTATCTATTATGTATTCTAATGTATTCAACACAAGCTCATTGGTCTAACAACCTTTCCATCCCTCAAGATTTATGAATTTGACTGGTGTGTTTTTCTGAACTGCGCACCCCAGTATGGTGACGTTTGATTGGTCCAACTAATTGTAACCTAATTATCATGTTTCCTCCTTGGTGGTTTGTGGTTGCCTAATAATTCTCTCACTGTCCATTATCCTGATATTTGTTTGGCTCTTGTCATCAACGCAGTATATATTTTATTGGTGCTAATTAATTGTCTGGTTCATATGCACCAACATCACAACCCATATGTCTCTGTGTTTGTACATTTGATTGGTGGTTCTAACATATATACCCTGTTTATTATCCTTCCATTTGCATCTTTACATCTGATATTTGCTCCTACTAATACTATACCCAGCGTCTCTCAATGTGATTGGTGAAAAATGATGCATACACCCCAAGATCCTTTCAGTTGATTTAGCATAATGCTCCGTACATCTCAGTGTGCTTCTTTTTGATTGGTTAAAATGACCCATACAATCATATGCTTCCCTTTTGATTGGTTGTAATGATCCATAGCTTCATCTGATTGGTCCTGCTGCTAACCCACATATCCAGTCTCCTTCCATTTGATTGGTTCCCATGTTCCCATGCCCCCACCCTCACCCCCTCGTGTTGTGGCGTGTGGTTGATTGGAGGTTGTATTGACCTTGGGGTGATTGTCTCCCCAGGTCTCCTCCACCCAGAACAACAAGACATCCGACCCCTCCACCCCCGCCGCCAAGGCCAGAGTGAGTCCCTACCATCTGCACCCTCGCACCTCACACACCGACACATCCACCCACCTTCTCTCTGCATTCACCCATACAGCACCCTTTCCACATCCACCCAGCATATAGAACACCCTCCCTTCTATACTTGGGGGAGGGTTGGCGGTTTTGTCAAAACAAATCCTGTCCCTATAACTTTAAAGGTGATGATACACAGGCAAATCTTTAGGCAAATTTGGGGCAAAAGTTTCCAGCAATTGACAGTTGGAGGAGTGAAAATGGATGAAATAACAGATACTGCTACCATCACTGTTATCTTGGCCTCCTCTTTTCTACTGAAAATGTAATCATTTTATCATTTTATCAAGGTTATCCACTGGACTTTCATAACGTGTATTATAGGCTACCTAGCTAGCTAGCTAGCTTGCTAGATTAAATGTTATCTAAAAATAATCTAAAAAGAATCACAGCTAATACCTCCTAGCTGTGTTTACTATTTAGTAGCAGTTGAACCATTCTGAAAATATTTTAGGCTGAGGACAGGTCAACTGACCAATTTTCTTGTCTCTGATTGGTTGATGTTTAAACCTTGCCAGCAAACCATGCTCTATTTGAAACTGCTACATTGTTTTCAGTGAGAAAATATTTCCAGCAAAATTTGCCAGCACAACAATGGATTTATCTGTGCTTTTTGCAATAATTTACCTTCCCTGGTGTTCATACCTGAACACCAGCCTGCGTGTAAAAGTTTTGGAGTTGTTGAATGAATACATTAAGCAGTAGGATGGTTGTGTGATACGACTGGTAAATCTCTCAACATTCCAGTTAAAAGCCCTTAAACAGGCTGCCAAGGCCAGTGTGAATCTTGAATTTGTACACACATCCGCCTATAAACCGTTATCCACTAATGCATAGTCATAAATAATAATCATAAAAATAACTTTATTGTATGACACTATTTTCTAAAAGCAAAGTTTACAAGCTGCTTCACAATCAAGGCAAATAAAAGACACAAAAAACAAGGTTACACAAAAATAGGACAGTGGCAATAAAACAGGGTAAGATTATACCAACGAGACACTTTCTCATCTCTACATCCATCTTACTCATATATTTATACACAGCTCAAAACAACATGACATCAGGCTCCATCCTCACCACCAAGGCCAGAGTGAGACCACATCACCTACACTATACTCTATACATGATTCATTATCCACCAAGCCTACACCCTTATACATCAACCCCAATACCTTTATACACAATTCTGTGCCTATTAACACCCTCACCTACACCTCACATACATCCACCTTTATCCCATTATAAATCAGAGTGGACAGGGCGGAGTTAGTCCCTACCATCCACAATGTAATACACCAACACACCCACTGCAATACACCCCCCAATGTGCCCATACTGAACATCTACCAGCTAGGCCAACATTTAACCCCACCCTTGCTGCCAAGACAAGACTGAGGCCTAGTTTCACTGAAGGTTTGTGAAGGGAAGAGCACGCTATATCACCAA